>NC_084564.2:1077500-1110000 GCF_033978685.3 Nerophis lumbriciformis
TCCTTCTCCTCTTCTCCTTCTCCTTCTCCTCATTCTCCTTCTCCTTCTTCTCCTTCTCTTCTCTTTCTCCTTCTCCTTTTCCTTCTTCTCCTTCTCCTTCTTCTTCTTCTTCTGCTTCTGCTTCTGCTTCTTCTTCAGTACACACATTGTGTGTTTATTATATGAGTACTAATAATCTATGTTGTGTTTACTTTATTATATCAGTACAAATATCATGTATTTATTATATCAGTACTAATAATATAAGTTGTGTGTATTTTATTATATCAGTACACACATTATTTATTTATTATATCAGTATTAATAATTTATGTTGTGTGTACTTTATTATATCAGTACAAACATTCTGTATTTTTTTGATCAGTGCTAATAATCTATATTGTGTGTACTTTATTATATCAGTACTAATAATATAAGTTGTGTGTACTTTATATCAGTACACACATTGTGTATTTATTATATCAGTACTAATAATCTATATTGTGTGTACTTTATTATATCAGTACACACATTTATTTATTATATCAGTATTAATAATTTATGTTGTGTGTACTTTATTATATCAGTACAAACATTGCGTATTATATCAGTACTAATAATCTATATTGTGTGTATTTTATTATATGAGTACTAACAATATAAGCTCTGTGTACTTTATTATATCAGTACACACATTGTGTATTTATTATATCAGTACTACTACTATATGCTCTGTGTACTTTATATCAGTACTAATAATATATGTTCTGTGTACTTTATATCAGTATTACTAATATATGTTGTGTACTTTATATCAGTACTAATAACATATGTTCTGTGTACTTTATATCAGTACTAATAATATATGTTCTGTGTACTTTATATCAGGACTAATAATATACAGTAAGTTGTGTGTACTTTATATCAGTACTAATAATATACAGTAAGTTGTGTGTACTTTATATCAGTACTAATAATATATGTTCTGTGTACTTTATATCAGTACTAATAATATACAGTAAGTTGTGTGTACTTTATATCAGTACTAATAATATACAGTAAGTTGTGTGTACTTTATCAGTACTAATAATGTAAGCTATGTACTTAGTTGAAAGAATGTCTTGTGTATACTTTATGAATACTATTTGAAATATGGTAGGTTTTGTGTACTTTATGAGTATTATTTCATATATGTTTGTGTACTTTATGAATATAAGTTGAAATAATATAAGTCTTGTTACCTTCCTGAATATTATTTTTATAAAATAAGTTATTTGTGTGCAGCGTTGACATTTATGAATATTGATATTTTGTGTTGACATGTATGAATATGAATATTGTTATTAATGTTGTGTCCAACACAGGACATCAGTTACTTGTGTGCAGTGTTGACATGTATGAATATGAATATGAATATTGTTATTAATATTGTGTCCACCACACAGGACATCACAGTTACTTGTGTGCAGTGTTGACATGTATGAATATGAATATGAATATGAATATTAATGTTGTGTCCACCACACAGGACATCACAGTTACTTGTGTGCAGTGTTGACATGTATGAATATGAATATGAATATTAATATTGTGTCCACCACACAGGACATCACAGTTACTTGTGTGCAGTGTTGACATGTATGAATATGAATATGAATATTGTTATTAATGTTGTGTCCAACACAGGACATCAGTTACTTGTGTGCAGTGTTGACATGTATGAATATGAATATGAATATTGTTATTAATATTGTGTCCACCACACAGGACATCACAGTTACTTGTGTGCAGTGTTGACATGTATGAATATGAATATGAATATGAATATTAATGTTGTGTCCACCACACAGGACATCACAGTTACTTGTGTGCAGTGTTGACATGTATGAATATGAATATGAATATTAATATTGTGTCCACCACACAGGACATCACAGTTACTTGTGTGCAGTGTTGACGTGTATGAATATGAATATGAATATTAATGTTAATATTGTGTCCACCACACAGGACATCACAGTTACTTGTGTGCAGTGTTGACATGTATGAATATGAATATTGTTATTAATATTGTGTCCACCACACAGGACATCACAGTTACTTGTGTGCAGTGTTGACATGTATGAATATGAATATGAATATGAATATGAATATTGTGTCCACCACACAGGACATCACAGTTACTTGTGTGCAGTGTTGACGTGTATGAATATGAATATGAATATGAATATTAATGTTGTGTCCACCACACAGGACATCAGTTACTTGTGTGCAGTGTTGACATGTATGAATATGAATATGAATATGAATATTAATATTGTGTCCACCACACAGGACATCACAGTTACTTGTGTGCAGTGTTGACATGTATGAATATGAATATGAATATTAATATTGTGTCCACCACACAGGACATCACAGTTACTTGTGTGCAGTGTTGACATGTATGAATATGAATATGAATATTAATATTGTGTCCACCACACAGGACATCACAGTTACTTGTGTGCAGTGTTGACGTGTATGAATATGAATATGAATATTAATGTTAATATTGTGTCCACCACACAGGACATCACAGTTACTTGTGTGCAGTGTTGACATGTATGAATATGAATATTGTTATTAATATTGTGTCCACCACACAGGACATCACAGTTACTTGTGTGCAGTGTTGACATGTATGAATATGAATATGAATATGAATATGAATATTGTGTCCACCACACAGGACATCACAGTTACTTGTGTGCAGTGTTGACGTGTATGAATATGAATATGAATATGAATATTAATGTTGTGTCCACCACACAGGACATCAGTTACTTGTGTGCAGTGTTGACATGTATGAATATGAATATGAATATGAATATTAATATTGTGTCCACCACACAGGACATCACAGTTACTTGTGTGCAGTGTTGACATGTATGAATATGAATATGAATATTGTTATTAATATTGTGTCCACCACACAGGACATCACAGTTACTTGTGTGCAGTGTTGACATGTATGAATATGAATATGAATATGAATATTAATATTGTGTCCACCACACAGGACATCACAGTTACTTGTGTGCAGTGTTGACGTGTATGAATATGAATATGAATATGAATATTAATGTTGTGTCCACCACACAGGACATCAGTTACTTGTGTGCAGTGTTGACATGTATGAATATGAATATGAATATGAATATTAATATTGTGTCCACCACACAGGACATCACAGTTACTTGTGTGCAGTGTTGACATGTATGAATATGAATATGAATATTGTTATTAATATTGTGTCCACCACACAGGACATCACAGTTACTTGTGTGCAGTGTTGACATGTATGAATATGAATATGAATATTGTTATTAATATTGTGTCCACCACACAGGACATCACAGTTACTTGTGTGCAGTGTTGACATGTATGAATATGAATATGAATATTGTTATTAATATTGTGTCCACCACACAGGACATCACAGTTACTTGTGTGCAGTGTTGACATGTATGAATATGAATATGAATATTGTTAATAATATTGTGTCCACCACACAGGACATCACAGTTACTTGTGTGCAGTGTTGACATGTATGAATATGAATATGAATATTGTTAATAATATTGTGTCCACCACACAGGACATCACAGTTACTTGTGTGCAGTGTTGACATGTATGAATATAAATATGAATATTAATATTAATGTTGTGTCCACCACACAGGACATCAATTAGTTGTGTGCAGTGTTGACATGTATGAATATGAATATGAATATTAATATTAATATTGTGTCCACCACACAGGACATCACAGTTACTTGTGTGCAGTGTTGACATGTATGAATATAAATATGAATATTAATATTAATGTTGTGTCCACCACACAGGACATCAATTAGTTGTGTGCAGTGTTGACATGTATGAATATGAATATGAATATTGTTAATAATATTGTGTCCACCACACAGGACATCACAGTTACTTGTGTGCAGTGTTGACATGTATGAATATAAATATGAATATTAATATTAATGTTGTGTCCACCACACAGGACATCAATTAGTTGTGTGCAGTGTTGACATGTATGAATATGAATATGAATATGAATATTAATATTGTGTCCACCACACAGGACATCACAGTTACTTGTGTGCAGTGTTGACATGTATGAATATAAATATGAATATTAATATTAATGTTGTGTCCACCACACAGGACATCAATTAGTTGTGTGCAGTGTTGACATGTATGAATATGAATATGAATATTAATATTAATATTGTGTCCACCACACAGGACATCAGTTACTTGTGTGCAGTGTTGATGTGTATGAATATGAATATGAATATTGTTATTAATATTGTGTCCACCACACAGGACATCACAGTTACTTGTGTGCAGTGTTGACATGTATGAATATGAATATGAATATGAATATTAATATTGTGTCCACCACACAGGACATCACAGTTACTTGTGTGCAGTGTTGACATGTATGAATATGAATATTGTTATTAATATTGTGTCCACCACACAGGACATCACAGTTACTTGTGTGCAGGACGTAACGACTGCATCGTGGACAAACTCCGCAGGAAGAATTGTCCTGCGTGTCGTCTGAGAAAGTGTTACCAGGCAGGAATGATGCTGGGAGGTAACTTCTCTTATGATCAATATCTATATATATATTATTCATACACAATGAAAACATGTGAATATGATCAATATCTTCATATATTATTCATACACAATGAAAACATGTGAAGGCTTGCAGGACATGAAACAGTCAAAACTAATTAAAATGAACCTGCATTCTTTCTTTTGGCCAGCAGGGAACAAAAGAGTTATGACATCATTGATCAGATATTATAATAATAATAATAATAATAATAATAATGACAGTAGTCGGCTATTTTGTTTTCTTACTTGTTTGTTGTTCTCCCCACACAATTTATGTTCATATTTCACAATAATGTAACAGATTAACAAGATTTATGTTCATATAATGTAACAGATGAACATTATGTATCTTCATATTTCACAATAATGTAACAGATGAACATTATGTATCTTCATATTTCACAATAATGTAACAGATGAACATTATTTATCTTCATATTTCACAATAATGTAACAGATAAACATTATTTATGTTTATATTTCACAATGTAACAGAAGAACATTATTTATGGTCATATTTCACAATGTAACAGATGAACATTATTTATGTTCATATTTCACAATAATGTAACACATGAACATTATTTATGTTCATATTTCACAATAATGTAACAGATGAAAATGATGTATCTTCATATTTCACAATAATGTAACAGATGAACATTATGTATCTTCATATTTCACAATAATGTAACAGATGAACATTATTTATCTTCATATTTCACAATAATGTAACAGATAAACATTATTTATGTTTATATTTCACAATGTAACAGAAGAACATTATTTATGGTCATATTTCACAATGTAACAGATGAACATTATTTATGTTCATATTTCACAATAATGTAACACATGAACATTATTTATGTTCATATTTCACAATAATGTAACAGATGAAAATGATGTATCTTCATATTTCACAATAATGTAACAGATTAACATGATTTATGTTCATATTTCACAATAATGTAACACATGAACATTATTTATCTTCATATTTCACAATAATGTAACAGATTAACATTATTTATGTTCATATTTCACAATAATGTAACAGATGAACAATATACTGTATATGCTCATATTTCACATTAGTGTAACAGATGAACATTATTTATGTTCATATTTCACAATAATGTAACAGATGATCAATATTTATGTTCATATTTCACAATAATGTAACAGATGAACAATATATATGTTCATATTTCACAATAATGTAACAGATGAACATTATGTTCATATTTCACAGTAATGTAACAAATGAACATTATGTTGATATTTCACAACAATGTAACAGATGAACATTATTTATGTTCATATTTCACAATAATGTAACAGATGAACAATATATATGTTCATATTTCACAATACTGTAACAAATGAACATTATTTATGTTGATATTTCACAATAATGTAACAGATTAACATTATTTATGTTCATATTTCACAATAATGTAACAGGTGAACATTATTTATCTTCATATTTTACAATAATGTAACATATGAACATTATTTATCTTCATATTTCACAATAATGTAACTGATGAACATTATTAACTTCATATTTTACAATAATGTAACATATGAACATTATTTATCTTCATATTTCACAATAATGTAACAGATGAACATTATTTATCTTCATATTTCACAATAATGTAACAGATGAACATTATTTATCTTCATATTTCACAATAATGTAACAGGAGAACATTATTTATCTTCCACTTTCACTAAAATGCAAGAAAATGAACATTATTTAAGACCCACTTTGTTCACATTTCACAATAATGTAACAGATGAACAATATTTATGTTCATATTTCACAATAATGTAACAGATGAACATTATTTATGTTCATATTTCACAGTGTAACAGATGAACATTATGGTAATATTTCACAATAATGTAATAGATGAACAATATTTATGTTCATATTTGACAATAATGTAACAGATGAACATTATTTATGTTCATATTTCACAATGTAACAGATGAACATTATTTATGGTAATATTTCACAATAATGTAACAGATGAACAATATTTATGTTCATATTTGACAATAATGTAACAGTTGAACACTATTTATGTTCATATTTGACAATAATGTAACAGATGAACAATATGTATGTTCATATTTCACAATGTAACAGATGAACATTATTTATCTGCATATTTCACAATAATGTAACAGATGAACACTATTTATGTTCATATTTGACAATAATGTAACAGATGAACATTATTTATGTTCATATTTCACAGTTTAACAGATGAACAATATTTATGTTCATATTTCACAATGTAACAGATGAACATTATTTATGGTAATATTTCACAATAATGTAACAGATGAACATTATTTATGTTCATATTTCACAATGTAACAGATGAACATTATTTATGTTCATATTTCACAATAATGTAATAGATTAACAATATTTATGTTCATATTTGACAATAATGTAACAGATGAACATTATTTATGTTCATATTTCACAATGTAACAGATTAACATTATTTATGGTAATATTTCACAATAATGTAACAGATGAACAATATTTATGTTCATATTTGACAATAATGTAACAGATGAACACTATTTATGTTCATATTTGACAATAATGTAACAGATGAACATTATGTTCATATTTCACAATGTAACAGATGAACATTATGTTCATATTTTACAATGTAACAGATGAACATTATTTATGGTAATATTTCACAATAATGTAATAGATTCACAATATCTATGTTCATATTTCACAATAATGTAACAGATGAACATTATTTATGTTCATATTTCACAATGCAACAGATTAACATTATTTATGGTAATATTTCACAATAATGTAATAGATGAACAATATCTATGTTCATATTTCACAATAATGTAACAGATGAACATTATTTATGTTCATATTTGACAATAATGTAACAGATGAACATTATGTTCATATTTCACAATGTAACAGATGAACATTATGTTCATATTTCACAATGTAACAGATGAACATTATTTATGGTAATATTTCACAATAATGTAACAGATGAACAATATTTATGTTCATATTTGACAATAATGTAACAGATGAACATTATTTATGGTAATATTTCACAATAATGTAACAGATGAACAATATTTATGTTGATATTTGACAATAAAGTAACAGATAATAATAATGAATATTCATGCTTGACTGATGAAAAAGCATCAGTTAGTGTGAGCATGCACACTTAACTGCAGAGGGTGAGTGGCGTGTGATATCTGCGTGTTCCCAGGCAGGAAGCTGAAGCGCTTCGGGGCCTTCAAGGCCTTGGGTCTGAGTCCGTCCCTGGTGTTCCAGTCCCACCTGGGCGACCCCCCCGGCCTGCCGTGCGTGCACGACGTGCAGTACTCGCACCAGATGGTGGGCATCCTGGAGAACATCGAGCCAGAGGTGGTCTACTCGGGCTATGACAGCCTGCAGGTTGAAGGTCCTCACCTGCTGCTCAACAGCCTCAACCGCCTGTGTGAGAAGCAGCTGCTGTGGATCGTCAAGTGGTCCAAGTCTCTGCCAGGTAAATATGCTGTCTTTGCTGCAATGGAGCGGCTCCACACTGCGGATGGAGACACATCAGTGTTACTGTAGTTGTTCACTAAGTCCTACCAGTCACATCCTCACTTTCATGATTGGGACTGGAGGCGGTCCTTTCAATCATGTGACCATCAGGAGGTCACCTGATGCAAGTCTCAAGAAGAAGTCAACAAACATCTTCCAAGCCCCTTCCTGCTCCGTCACTGGTTGTCCTCAGTGACATGCTGCTAGCAGGATGTATGCAAATGTCTCTTTTAATGATGTCAAAAGTGTCTTGTAATGATGTCAAAATGTCATGTGATCATTGTACATGACTACCCTCTGTAGGACTGGAGTAGAACTTCATGTTTTCCTTTCCAAAACTGACTTTTTGGAGGTTAGACTTCCACTTCCTGCCAAAATATTGGCTGATGTTCTTACTTGGAATGTGAAGATTTTTGTTCCACTCTTCAGGCTTCCGGAATCTTCACATCAACGACCAGATGACACTCATCCAGTACTCATGGATGAACCTGATGGTCTTCTCTCTGGGGTGGCGCTCCTTCCAGAACGTCTCCCAAGAATTCCTCTACTTTGCACCTGATCTTGTTTTAAGCCAGTAAGTAAGTCAATAACAACTCATCATTTCATCATTTTATATATATATATATATATATATATATATATATATATATGTATATGTACGTGTGGGAAAAAATCACAAGACTACTTCATCTCTACAGGCCTGTTTCATGAGGGGTTCCCTCAATCATCAGGAGATTTTAATGGGAGCATTCACATACCATGGTTTATATAGGGCACAGAGTGGGTGGGTACAGGCTGGCGTAGGGGCGTGGTGATTGGCTCATGTGTTACCTAGGAGGTGTTTCCGTCTATGGCGGCATGCTGTTACAATTTCGCTGCGCTTGTTGAGGGATGACAGGTCTGGACGGTAAATAATAAACAGTTTCTCTTTCAAGCATATGTTGCATCTTTTATTACCACTATTGTAAGGTGTGCTGGATGCAAGAATTTGCCATGTTATTGAATATTCAACATTATTGTCTTTGAGGTCCCAAATGTGTTTGCTGAGTTCTGTGGTATTCCGCAGGTTTTGGTTCCTGAAAGAAGCCTTGTGATTGTTCCATCTGGTTTTGAACTCTCCCTCGGTTAATCCTACATATGTGTCGGATGTGTTAATGTCCTTGCGTGTTACCTTAGATTGGTAGACAACTGATGTTTGTAAGCACCCCCCGTTGAGAGGGCAATCAGGTTTCTTTCGACAGTTGCAGCCTTTGTTGGTTTTGGAGTCGCTCTGTCCGGGGGCCGGCGGCTCATTTGCAATTGTTTTGTTGTGGTTTGAGATAATTTGTCGTATATTGTTCATACAGCTGTAGCTCAATTTAATGTTGTTCTTGTTGAATACTTTTCTTAGGGTGTTGTCTTTGGGAAAGTGTTTGTCAATCAGATTGAGGAATTTGTGTCCAATGTTAGTTGAGACGTTTTTGCTGTATGGGGGGTTGTACCAGATGATGTCGTTTCGTTTTCTGTTCTTTTTTGGTTGGTTTCCTGGCGTGGGTTCATAGGTGAGGGTGAAATTGTATCCGCTTTCATCAAGGGCTTTTTGGTACGGGGGGGTTGCTTGGTCAAATTCAGCTTTGCTAGATGACAGCATCGATAGCCTTTTATTAATTCCGGTCGGTATTCTTTTCGTGGTGGTGGGTGGGTGGTTGCTGTCATGGTGCACGTATTGGAGTGTTGTGTTGGGTTTCGTGAATGGTTGGTAGCTGTTATCATGAAACAGGGCTGTAGAGATGAAATAGTCTTGTGATTTTTTTTCCCCCACACATACATACATATATATATATATATATATATATATATATATATATATATATATATATATATATATATATATATATATATATATATATGTATGTATGTATGTATGTATGTATGTATGTATGTATGTATGTATGTATGTATGTATGTATGTATGTATGTATGTATGTATGTATGAGTGGGGAAAAATCACAAGACTACTTCATCTCTACAGGCCTGTTTCATGAGGGGTTCCCTCAATCATCAGGAGATTTTAATAGAAGCATTCACATACCATGGCTTATATAGGGCACAGAGTGGGTAGGTACAGGCTGGCGTAGGGGTGTGGTGATTGGCTCACGTGTTACCTAGGAGGTGTTTCCGTCTGTGACGGCATGCTGATACAATTTCGCTGCGCTTGTTGAGGGATGACAGGTCTGGACGGTAAATAATAAACAGTTTCTCTTTCAAGCATAGGTTGCATCTTTTATTACCACTATTGTAAGGTGTGCTGGATGCAAGAATTTGCCATGTTATTGAATATTCAACATTATTGTCTTTGAGGTCCCAAATGTGTTTGCTGAGTTCTGTGGTATTCCGCAGGTTTTGGTTCCTGAAAGAAGCCTTGTGATTGTTCCATCTGGTTTTGAACTCTCCCTCGGTTAATCCTACATATGTGTCGGATGTGTTAATGTCCTTGCGTGTTACCTTAGATTGGTAGACAACTGATGTTTGTAAGCACCCCCCGTTGAGAGGGCAATCAGGTTTCTTTCGACAGTTGCAGCCTTTGTTGGTTTTGGAGTCGCTCTGTCCGGGGGCCGACGGCTCATTTGCAATTGTTTTGTTGTGGTTTGAGATAATTTGTCGTATATTGTTCATACAGCTGTAGCTCAATTTAATGTTGTTCTTGTTGAATACTTTTCTTAGGGTGTTGTCTTTGGGAAAGTGTTTGTCAATCAGATTGAGGAATTTGTGTCCAATGTTAGTTGAGACGTTTTTGCTGTATGGGGGGTTGTACCAGATGATGTCGTTTCGTTTTCTGTTCTTTTTTGGTTGGTTTCCTGGCGTGGGTTCATAGGTGAGGGTGAAATTGTATCCGCTTTCATCAAGGGCTTTTTGGTACGGGGGGGTTGCTTGGTCAAATTCAGCTTTGCTAGATGACAGCATCGATAGCCTTTTATTAATTCCGGTAAGTATTATTTTCGTGGTGGTGGGTGGGTGGTTGCTGTCATGGTGCACGTATTGGAGTGTTGTGTTGGGTTTCGTGAATGGTTGGTAGCTGTTATCATGAAACAGGCCTGTAGAGATGAAATAGTCTTGTGATTTTTTTTCCCACACATATATATATATATATATATATATATATATATATATATATATATATATATATATATATATATATATATATGAAAGCGGATACAATTTCCCCCTCACCTATGAACCCACGCCAGGAAACCAGCCAAAAAAGAACAGAAAACGAAGCGGCATCATCTGGTACAACCCCCCATACAGCAAAAACGTCTCAACGAACATTGGACACAAATTCCTCAATCTGATTGACAAACACTTTCCCAAAGACAACAACCTAAGAAAAGTATTCAACAAGAACAACATCAAATTGAGCTACAGCTGCATGAACAATATACGACAAATCATCTCAAACCACAACAAAACAATTGCAAATGAGCCGTCGACCCCCAGTCAGAACGACTCCAAAACCAACAAAGCATGTAACTGTCGAAAGAAACCTGATTGCCCTCTCAACGGGGGGTGCTTACAAACATCAGTTGTCTACCAATCTAAGGTAATACGCAAGGACATTAACACATCCGACACATATGTAGGATTAACCGAGGGTGAATTCAAAACCAGATGGAACAACCACAAGGCTTCTTTCAGGAACAAAAACCTGCGAAATACCACAGAACTCAGCAAACACATTTGGGACCTCAAAGACAATAATGTTGAATATTCAATAACATGGCAAATTCTTGCATCCAGCACACCTTACAATAGTGGTAATAAAAGATGCAACCTATGCTTGAAAGAGAAACTGTTTATTATTTACCGTCCAGACCTGTCATCCCTCAACAAGCGCAGCGAAATTGTAACAACATGCCGCCATAGACGGAAACACCTCCTAGGTAACACATGAGCCAATCACCACGCCCCTAGGCCAGCCTGTACCCACCCACTCTGTGCCCTATATAAACCATGGTATGCGAATGCTCCCATTAAAATCTCCTGACGATTGAGGGTACCCCCCCTCATGAAACAGGCCTGTAGAGATGAAATAGTCTTGTGATTTTTTTTCCCCACACATACATATATATATATATATATATATATATATGTATGTATGTATGTATGTATGAGTGGGAAAAAATCACAAGACTACTTCATCTCTACAGGCCTGTTTCATGAGGGGTTCCCTCAATCATCAGGAGATTTTAACGGAAGCATTCACATACCATGGTTTATATAGGGCACAGAGTGGGTAGGTACAGGCTGACGTAGGGGCGTGGTGATTGGCTCACGTGTTACCTAGGAGGTGTTTCCGTCTGTGACGGCATGCTGATACAATTTTGCTGCACTTGTTGAGGGATGACAGGTCTGGGCGGTATATAATAAACAGTTTATCTTTCAAGCATAGGTTGCATCTTTTATTACCGCTAGTGGTAATAAAAGATGCTTGAAAGAGAAACATAGGTTGCATCTTTTATTACCACGACAATACAATACAATATGTGTATGTATGTGAATGCTGATGTTTGTGTTGTCAGGGAGCAGATGAGGAAGTCTCCAATCTACGAGCTGTGCTTGGCCATCCAGTTCATCCCTCAGGAGTTCTCCAACCTGCAGGTGACACGTGAGGAGTTCCTGTGCATGAAGGCCATCATCCTGCTCAACACAGGTGAGCTCACCTGTGTTTCATGTTTCACCGCTTCAAGTCTTTTCCAGAAAAGATCACAGCTGCCACAAAACGTTTGGCTTTTGGAATCATCAATGCTCAAAATCATTTTCCTCCAATGAAGCATCCAATTGCTTTTGTGAGGCTCTCAGATACTTGACATGGTGAAGAAGGTAATAATCTGATCAGATACTTGACATGGTGAAGAAGGTAAGAATCTGATCAGATGCTTGACATGGTGAAGAAGGTAAGAATCTGATCAGATGCTTGACATGGTGAAGAAGGTAAGAATCTGATCAGATACTTGACATGGTGAAGAAGGTAAGAATCTGATCAGATACTTGACATGGTGAAGAAGGTAACAATCTGATCAGATACTTGACATGGTGAAGAAGGTAAGAATCTGATCAGATACTTGACATGGTGAAGAAGGTAAGAATCTGATCAGATACTTGACATGGTGAAGAAGGTAAGAATCTGATCAGATACTTGACATGGTGAAGAAGGTAAGAATCTGATCAGATACTTGACATGGTGAAGAAGGTAAGAATCTGATCAGATACTTGACATGGTGAAGAAGGTAAGAATCTGATCAGATACTTGACATGGTGAAGAAGGTAAGAATCTGATCAGATACTTGACATGGTGAAGAAGGTAAGAATCTGATCAGATACTTGACATGGTGAAGAAGGTAAGAATCTGATCAGATACTTGACATGGTGAAGAAGGTAAGAATCTGATCAGATACTTGACATGGTGAAGAAGGTAAGAATCTGATCAGATACTTGACATGGTGAAGAAGGTAAGAATCTGATCAGATACTTGACATGGTGAAGAAGGTAAGAATCTGATCAGATACTTGACATGGTGAAGAAGGTAAGAATCTGATCAGATACTTGACATGGTGAAGAAGGTAAGAATCTGATCAGATACTTGACATGGTGAAGAAGGTAAGAATCTGATCAGATACTTGACATGGTGAAGAAGGTAAGAATCTGATCAGATACTTGACATGGTGAAGAAGGTAAGAATCTGATCAGATACTTGACATGGTGAAGAAGGTAAGAATCTGATCAGATACTTGACATGGTGAAGAAGGTAAGAATCTGATCAGATACTTGACATGGTGAAGAAGGTAAGAATCTGATCAGATACTTGACATGGTGAAGAAGGTAAGAATCTGATCAGATACTTGACATGGTGAAGAAGGTCACGTAATAACCTGAGCACCTCCTTTAAGATCCAGAAGTAACATTAATCATTAGGTTGTTTCCCTTGCAAGCTTCTAAGTTCTTTAGGAAACAAGAAGTCTGTTGATTTTGAACAATGCTCAAAGGGAAATGATCTAACAGCAAGATCCCTGTTGATTTTTAAAGATGTCCATTGGTCCAGTTGAATTGTGTCCAGTCAAGCCAGCACACTCTTGGTTTTACATCATGGATGTATAAGATTGTTCTTTCAATGGGACACTATTGCTTTTGGGAGGAACACATATGCCCATATAAGGAAGTGTTTCCTGCTGTCTTGGTGCCCATACAAGGAAGTTTTTCCTGTTTTCCCAGTGCCCATGTAAGGACTTGTTTCCTGCTGTCTTGGTGCTCATATAAGGAAGTGTTTCCTGCTGTCTTGGTACTCATATAAGGAAGTGTTTCCTACTTTCCTGGTGCCCATAAAAGGAAGTGTTTCCTACTTTCCTGGTGCCCATAAAAGGAAGTGTTTCCTGCTGTCCCGGTTCTCATATAAGGAAGTGCTTCCTGCTGTCTTTGTGCCCATAAAAGGAAGTGTTTCCTGCTGTCCCGGTTCTCATATAAGGAAGTCCTTCCTGCTGTCTTTGTGCCCATAAAAGGAAGTGCTTCCTGCTGTCTTTGTGCTCATATAAGGAAGTGTTTCCTACTTTCCTGGTGCCCATAAAAGGAAGTGTTTCCTGCTGTCCCGGTTCTCATATAAGGAAGTCCTTCCTGCTGTCTTTGTGCCCATAAAAGGAAGTGCTTCCTGCTGTCTTTGTGCTCATATAAGGAAGTGTTTCCCACTTTCCTGGTGCCCATAAAAGGAAGTGTTTTCTGCTGCCCTGGTTCTCATATAAGGAAGTGTTTCCTACTTTCCTGGTGCCCATAAAAGGAAATGTTTCCTGCTGTCCCAGTTCTCATATAAGGAAGTGCTTCCTGCTGTCTTTGTGCTCATATAAGGAAGTGTTTCCTACTTTCCTGGTGCCCATAAAATGAAGTGTTTCCTGCTGTCTCGGTGCTCATATAAGGAAGTGCTTCCTACTTTCCTGGTGCCCATAAAAGGAAGTGTTTCCTGCTGTCCTGGTGCCCATAAAAGGAAGTGTTTCCTGCTGTCTTGGTGCTCATATAAGGAAGTGCTTCCTGCTGTCTTTGTGCTCATATAAGGAAGTGTTTCCTACTTTCCTGGTGCCCATAAAAGGAAGTGTTTCCTGCTGTCTTGGTGCTCATATAAGGAAGTATTTCCTGCTGTCTTGGTGCTCATAAAAGGAAGTGTTTCCTACTTTCCCGGTGCCCATAAAAGGAAGTGTTTCCTGCTGTCTCGATGCTCATATAAGGAAGTGTTTCCTACTTTCTCAGTGCCCATAAAAGGAAGTGTTTCCTGCTGTCCCGGTGTTCATATAAGGAAGTGTTTCCTACTTTCTCAGTGCCCATAAAAGGAAGTGTTTCCTGCTGTCTCGGTGTTCATATAAGGAAGTGTTTCCTGCTGTCTTGGTGCTCATATAAGGAAGTGTTTCCTACTTTCTCAGTGCCCATAAAAGGAAGTGTTTCCTGCTGTCTTGGTGCTCATATAAGGAAGTGTTTCCTACTTTCCCGGTGCCCATAAAAGGAAGTGTTTCCTGTTGTCTCTATGCTCATATAAGGAAGTGTTTCCTACTTTTTCAGTGCCCATAAAAGGAAGTGTTTCCTGTTGTCTCGGTGCTCATATAAGGAAGTGTTTCCTGCTGTCCCGGTGCCCATGTAAGGACGTGTTTCCTGCTTTCCCGATGCCCATGTAAGGAAGTATTTTCTGCTGTCTTTGTGCCCATGTAAGGAAGTGTTTCCTGCCATCTCGGTGCTTATTTAAGGAAGTGTTTCTTGCTGTCTCTGTGCCCAAGTAAGGAAGTGTTTCCTGCGGTCTGTGTGCTCATATAAGGAAGTGTTTCCTACTTTCCCGGTGCCCATGGAAAGAAGTGTTTCCTGTTTTCCCTGGTGTCTATGTAAGGAAGTGTTTCCTGCTGTCCCTGTGCTCATATAAGGAAGTGTTTCCTGCTTTCCCGGTGCCCATATTAGCAAATGTTTCCTGCTTTCCCGGTGCCATATTAGGAAATGTTTCCTGCTGTGTCTGCCCATGTAAGGAAGTGTGTCCTACTTTCCCTGTGCCCCTGTAAGGAAGGGTTTCCTGCTGTCCCTGTGCTCATATAAGGAAGTGTTTCCTACTTTCCTGGTGCCCATGTAAGGAAGTCTTTCCTGCTTTCCCGGTGCCCATATAAGGACATTTTTCCTGCTGTCTTTGTGCCCATGTAAGGAAGTGTTTACTGCTGTCCCGATGCCCATGTAAGGAAGTGTTTCCTGCTTTCCCAATGCTCATGTAAGGAAGTATTTTCTGCTGTCTTTGTGCCCATGTAAGGAAGTGTTTTCTGCCATCTCGGTGCTTATTTAAGGAAGTGTTTCCTGCTGTCTCTGTACCCAAGTAAGGAAGTGTTTCCTGCGGTCCCGGTGCTCATATAAGGAAGTGTTTCCTACTTTCCCTGTGCCCCTGTAAAGAAGTGTTTCCTACTTTCCCTGTGCCCATATAAGGAAATGTTTCCTGCTGTCTTTGTGCCCATGTAAGGAAGTGTTTCCTGCTGTCCCTATGCTCATGTAAGGAAATGTTTCCTGTGGTCTCAGTGCCTTTACAGTGGTGCATAAAAGTATTTAGTCAGTTACTAATTGTGCAAGTTCTCCCACTTAAAAAGATGAGAGAGGTCTGTAATTTTCATCAACTTTGAGAGACAAAATGAGAAAAAAAATCCAGAAAATCTCATTTTATTTGCACATGATGATGTAAAATAAGTGTTTGGTCAATACCAGAAGTTCATCTCTGTTGGCAATGACAGAGGTCAAACGTTTTCTGTAAGTCTTCACAAGGTTTTGTCACACTGTTGCTGCTATTTTGCCCCATTACTCCATGCAGAGCTCCTCTAGAGCGGAGATGTTTTGGGGCTGTCGCTGGGCAACACAGACTTTCAACCCCCTACAAAGATTTTCTATGGGGTTGAGATATGGAGACTGGCTAGGCCACTCCAGGACCTTGAAATGCTTCTTGGGAAGCCACTCCTTGGTTGTGTGTTTGGTATGATTGTCATGCTGAAAGACCCAGCCACTTTCATCTTCAATGTCCTTGCCGATGGAAGGAGGTTTTCACTCAAAATCTCACCATACATTCATTCTTTCCTTTCCACGGATCAGTCGTCCTGGTCCCTTTGCAGAAGAACTTGATGTTTTCACCCCCATGCTTCACAGTAGGTATGGTGTTGTTTGGATGCAACTTAGCATTCCTTCTCTTCCAAACACCACAAGTTGAGTATTTACCAAAAAGTTATATTTTGGTTTCATCTGACCATATGACATTGTCCCAATACTCTTCTGGATCATCCAAATGCTCTCTAGCAAACTTCAGACCGGCCTGGACATGTACTGGCTTAAGCAGGGGGACACGTATGGCACTGCCAGATTGTGTGTTACTGATGGTAGCCTTTGTTACTTTCACTAGGTGCCCCCATGGGATTCTGGGATTTTTGTGATCATTCTGACCCCAGATGGAAGGGAATTATCAGTTTGTCTTGTATGTCTTCCATTTTCTAATAATTGCTCCCACAGTTGATTTTTTCACACCAAGCTGTTTACCTATTGCAGTTTCAGTCTTCCCAGCCTGGTGCAGGTCTACAATTTTGTTTCTGGTGTCTTTTGACAGCTCTTTGGTCTTGGCCATAGTGGAGTTTGGAGTGTTTGAGGTTGTGGACAGGTGTTTTTTATACTGATAACGAGGTGGTCTTGGTGTCTATATAGGGAAGTGTTTTCTGAGCTCTCTGTGCCCATTCAAAAGTGTTCCTGTGGTCTAGATGCCCATGTAAGGAAGTATTTCTTTCTGTCCTGGTGCCCATTTAAGGAAGTGTTTCCTGTGGTCTCAGTGCCCATCTATAAGGAAGCGTTTCCTGTTGGCCTGGTGCCCATTTAAGGAAGTGTTCCCTGTGGTCTCAGTGACCATCTATTAGGAAGTGTTTCCTGTTGGCCTGGTGCCCATTTAAGGAAGTGTTCCAGGTGGTCTCAGTGACCATCTATTAGGAAGTGTTTCCTGATGTCCTGGTGCTCATGTAAAGGAGTGTTTCCTGTGGTCTCAGTGCCAATATAAGGAAGTGTTTTCTGTTGTCTCGCTGCCCATATAAGGAAGTGTTTCCTGTGTTCTTAGTGCCTCTGGAGGGCCTCAAGAGTCAGCCGGCGTTTGAGGAGATGCGTCAGAATTACATCCGTGAGCTGAGCAAAGCAGTCCACGTGAAGGAGAAGAGCGTGGTTGCCTGCTCGCAGCGCTTCTACCACCTCACCAAGCTGATGGACGCCATGCACGATGTAACCCCCCATTACCCCACCTCCAACACAAGGCATGCTGGGTAACCCTCCTTTCTCTCCTGACAGATAGTGAAAAAGGTCAACCTGTTCTGTCTGAGCACCTTCATTCAGGCTGATGCCATGAAGGTGGAGTTCCCAGAGATGATGACTGAGGTGATCGCCTCGCAGCTTCCCAAGGTGCTGGCAGGGATGGTGCGCCCGCTGCTCTTCCACCCCAAGTGATCATACCCTCTTTCCTCTTACACCCCATGTGACCATACCCTCCTTACTGTTCCACCCCCAAGTGACCATACCCTCCTTCCTCTTCCACCCTAAGTGACCACACCCCTCTTACTCCCCCCAAGTGACCATACCCACCTTCCTCTTCCACCTCAAGTGACCACGCCCCCCTTGCTCTTCCACCCCAAGTGACCATACCCTCCTTACTCCCCCAAGTGACCACGCCCTCCCTACTCTTCCACTCCAAGTGACCATACCCTCCTTCTTCTATTCCAAGTGACCATACCCTCAGTACTCTTCCACCCCAAGTGATCATACACTCCTTACTCCCCCAAGTGACCATACCTTCCTTACTCTACCACCCCAAGTGACCATACCCTCCTTACTCTTCCACCCCAAGTGATCATACCCTCCTTACTCCCCTCAAGTGACCATCCCATTCTTACTCTTCCACTCCAAGTGACCATACCCTCCTTATTCTTCCACCCCAAATGACCATACCCTCCTTACTCCCCCCAAGTGACTACACCCTCCTTTCTCTTCCACCCCAAGTGACCATACCCTCCTTACTCCCCCCAAGTGACCATACCCTCCTTCCTCTTCCACCCCAAGTGACCACACCCTCCTTACTCATCAAACATGGTATAGTGTCCAACATGGCGTCCACAAAACATCCAACATGGTATGGTGTCCAACATGGTATGATGTCCAACATGGTATGGCGTCCAACATGGTATGGCGTCCAACATGACGTCCAACATGGTATGGTGTACAACATGGCATCCAACATGGTATGGTGTCCAACATGGCGTCCACAAGACACCCAACATGGTATGGCGTCCACAAGACATCCAACATGGTATGGTGTCCAACATGACGTCCAACATGGTATGGTGTACAACATGGCATCCAACATGGTATGGTGTCCAACATGGCGTCCACAAGACACCCAACATGGTATGGCGTCCACAAGACACCCAACATGGTATGGTGTCCAACATGGCGTCCACAAGACACCCAACATGGTATGGCGTCCAACATGGTATGGTGTACAACATGGCATTGAACATGGTACGCTGTCCAACATTGCGTCCACAAGACTTCCAACATGGTATGGTGTCCTACATGGCGTCCACAAGACATCCAACATGGTATGGCGTCCAACATGGTATGGTGTCCAACACGATGTCCACAAGACATCCAACATGGTATGGCGTCCAACATGGTATGGTGTCCAACACGATGTCGAACATGGTATGGTGTCCAACCTGGCGTCCGCAAGACATCCAACATGGTATGGTGTCCAACATGGTATGGTGTCCAACATGGCGTACAACATGGTATGGTGTCCAACATGGTATGGTGTCCAACATGGCGTCCAACATGGTATGGTGTCCAACATGGCGTACAACATGGTATGGCGTACAACATGGTATGGTGTCCAACATGGTATGGCGTCCAACATTACAAGATGTCCAACATGGTATGGCGTCCAACATGGTATGGTGTCCAACATGGTATGACGTCCAGCATGGTATGCGTCCAACATTACAAGATGTCCAACATGGTATGGTGTCCAACATGGTATGGCGTCCAACATGGTATGTGTCCAACATTACAAGATGTCCAACATGGTATGGTGTCCAACATGGTATGGCGTCCAACATGGTATGGCGTCCAACATTACAAGATGTCCAACATGGTATGGCGTCCAACATGGTATGGTGTCCAACATGGTATGGCGTCCAACATGGTATGGTGTCCAACATGGTATGGCGTCCAACATTACAAGATGTCCAACATGGTATGGCGTCCAACATTACAAGATGTCCAACATGGTATGGTGTCCAACATGGTATGGCGTCCAACATGGTATGGCGTCCAACATTACAAGATGTCCAACATGGTATGGCGTCCAACATGGTATGGTGTCCAACATGGTATGGCGTCCAACATGGTATGGTGTCCAACATGGTATGGCGTCCAACATTACAAGATGTCCAACATGGTATGGCGTCCAACATTACAAGATGTCCAACATGGTATGGTGTCCAACATGGTATGGTGTCCAACATGGTATGGCGTCCAACATTACAAGATGTCCAACATGGTATGGTGTCCAACATGGTATGGTGTCCAACATGGTATGGCGTCCAACATTACAAGATGTCCAACATGGTATGGTGTCCAACATGGTATGGTGTCCAACATGGTATGGCGTCCAACATGGTATGGCGTCCAACATTACAAGATGTCCAACATGGTATGGCGTCCAACATGGTATGGTGTCCAACATGGTATGGCGTCCAACCATACAAGATGTCCAACATGGTATGGCGTCCAACACGATGTCCAACTCTGTGAACGTAAAGGATGCAAACATTAGAAGTTGCAGCGTCAGCAAGAAAGTAGAAGGATTAGGATTGGGTCCAAAAATGTTCTGTTCCAGAGTCAAAGTGTCACCAACGTAACATATTTGACTGTACATGCAACGTTTGATGTTACATTTGGACATTAAAGTGTATAAAGAAGTTAGGCACATTTTTGCATGAACTTTCATACAAGTGTAAAAAGAAGTGAACCACTATCCAGAGGAAAATAGCAGCCTTTATTGATGGAACGTCTTGTTTGAAAGTGACTCACCTTACAAATGTACCTTTCAACACTTGGAACTCACACAAGTGGAAAAAGAAGTGAACCACTAGCAATATTACAATTCTATTAGAAAATGATATTAGACATTTAAGAACTTCTACACTAGAAACATCTTTCCAATTTTACTACCTCTCACCACCATCCAACATTCATTTACACCAAACATTTACATTTATACACCAAACATTTACATTTATACACCAAACATTTACATTTATGCACCAAACATTTACATTTATACACCAAACATTTACATTTATACACCAAACATTTACATTTATACACCAAACATTTACATTTATACACCAAACATTTACATTTATACACCAAACATTTACATTTATACACCAAACATCTACATTTATGCACCAAACATTTACATTTATACACCAAACATCTACATTTATACACCAAACATTTACATTTATGCACCAAACATTTACATTTATACACCAAACATCTACATTTATACACCAAAAATTTACATTTATGCACCAAACATTTACATTTATACACCAAACATTTACATTTATGCACCAAACATTTACATTTATACACCAAACATTTACATTTATACACCAAACATTTACATTTATACACCAAACATTTACATTTATACACCAAACATTTACATTTATGCACCAAACATTTACATTTATGCACCAAACATTTACATTTATGCTCCAAACATTTACATTTATACACCAAACATTTACATTTATACACCAAACATTTACATTTATACACCAAACATTTACATTTATGCACCAAACATTTACATTTATGCACCAAACATTTACATTTATGCACCAAACATTTACATTTATACACCAAACATTTACATTTATACACCAAACATTTACATTTATGCACCAAACATTTACATTTATGCACCAAACATTTACATTTATGCACCAAACATTTACATTTATGCACCAAACATTTACATTTATACACCAAACATTTACATTTATACACCAAACATTTACATTTAAACACCAAACATTTACATTTATACACCAAACATTTACATTTATGCACCAAACATTTACATTTATGCACCAAACATTTACATTTATGCACCAAACATTTACATTTATGCACCAAACATTTACATTTATACACCAAAAATTTACATTTATGCACCAAACATTTACATTTATACACCAAACATTTACATTTATACACCAAACATTTACATTTATGCACCAAACATTTACATTTATGCACCAAACATTTACATTTATGCACCAAACATTTACATTTATGCACCAAACATTTACATTTATGCACCAAACATTTACATTTATGCACCAAACATTTACATTTATACACCAAACATCTACATTTATACACCAAAAATTTACATTTATGCACCAAACATTTACATTTATACACCAAACATTTACATTTATACACCAAACATCTACATTTATACACCAAACATTTACATTTATGCACCAAACATTTACATTTATACACCAAACATTTACATTTATACACCAAACATTTACATTTATACACCAAACATTTACATTTATACATCAAACATTTACATTTATGCACCAAACATTTACATTCATACACCAAATATCTACATTTATACACCAAACATTTACATTTATGCACCAAACATTTACATTTATACACCAAACATTTACATTTATACACCAAACATTTACATTTATACACCAAACATTTACATTTATGCACCAAACATTTACATTTATGCACCAAACATTTACATTTATGCAGCAAACATTTACATTTATACACCAAACATTTACATTTATGCACCAAACATTTACATTTATACACCAAACATTTACATTTATACACCAAACATTTACATTTATACACCAAACATTTACATTTATACACCAAACATTTACATTTATACACCAAACATTTACATTTATGCACCAAACATTTACATTTATACACCAAACATTTACATTTATACACCAAACATTTAAATTTATACACCAAACATTTACATTTATGCACCAAACATTTACATGTATACACCAAACATTTACATTTATGCACCAAACATTTACATTTATGCACCAAACATTTACATTTATACACCAAACATTTACATTTATACACCAAACATTTACATTTATACACCAAACATTTACATTTATACATCAAACATTTACATTTATGCACCAAACATTTACATTCATACACCAAATATCTACATTTATACACCAAACATTTACATTTATGCACCAAACATTTACATTTATACACCAAACATCTACATTTATACACCAAACATTTACATTTATACACCAAACATTTACATTTATACACCAAACATCTACATTTATACACCAAACATTTACATTTATACACCAAACATTTACATTTATGCACCAAACATTTACATTTATACACCAAACATTTACATTTATGCACCAAACATTTACATTTATGCACCAAACATTTACATTTATGCACCAAACATTTACATTTATACACCAAATATCTACATTTATACACCAAACATTTACATTTATACACCAAACATTTACATTTATGCGCCAAACATTTACATTTATGCACCAAACATTTACATTTATGCACCAAACATTTACATTTATACACCAAACATCTACATTTATACACCAAACATTTACATTTATACACCAAACATTTACATTTATGCACCAAACATTTACATTTATACACCAAGCATCTACATTTAAAAACAACAACAATATTAAATAATAATAATAACAATAATAATAATACATTTCAGTTGTTCATCGTGTCCCACAAGTGTAAGTGATTAATGACAATATTGTTTACATCAACAACAGATGAAGGAATTATTAATAATAAATTATTAATGACCGTATTGTTTACATCAACAGATTGTTTATTATGAAGGTGTGAGTAAACAATAGTTGCTGAAAATACAAGTTACATTACAGCAGTGGTTCTCAAACTTTTTTTGTCATCCCCCACTTTGGACAAGGGGGAGTTTTCAAGCCCCACCTGCCCCCATCGCCCCAACAGAGCGCTAATGCCAAGCTTTAACATTTTCAAATTTATTGAACATCAAGTTGTATACATTCGAACTCAATAACATAAAATAACATTAAGTTCAATAATAAATAAAATAACTGTGCAGCTGTGGTATAACTTGCATCAAGTTCAATAATAAATAAAATAATTTCCATCAAGTTCAATAATAAATAAAACAAAAGTGTTATAACTTGCATCAAGTTCAATAATAAATCAAAAAAAGTGTTATAACTTTCATCACATTCAATAATAAATCAAAAAAGTGTTATAACTTGCATCAAGTTCAATAATAAATCAAATAAAAGTGTTATAACTTGCATCAAGTTCAATAATAAATCAAAAAAAGTGTTATAACTTGCATCAAGTTCAATAATAAATCAAAAAAGTGTTATAACTTGCATCAAGTTCAATAATAAATCAAAAAGTGTTATAACTTGCATCACGTTCAATAATAAATCAAAAAAGTGTTATAACTTGCATCAAGTTCAATAATAAATCAAATAACTTGCATGAAGTTCAATAATAAATCAAAAAAGTGTTATAACTTGCATCAAGTTCAATAATAAATAAAACAAAAGTGTTATAACTTGCATCAAGTTCAATAATAAAAAAAAAGTGTTATAACTTGCATCAAGTTCAATAATAAATCAAATAAAAGTGTTATGAATTGCATCAAGTTCAATAATAAATCAAATAACTTGCATCAAGTTCAATAATAAATCAAAAAAAGTGTTATAACTTGCATCAAGTTCAATAATAAATAAAACAAAAGTGTTATAACTTGCATCAAGTTCAATAATAAATCAAAAAAAGTGTTATAACTTGCATCAAGTTCAATAATAAATCAAAAAAAGTGTTATAACTTGCATCAAGTTCAATAATAAATAAAACAAAAGTGTTGTAACTTGCATCAAGTTCAATAATAAATCAAAAAAAGTGTTATAACTTGCACCAAGTTCAATAATAAATCAAATAACTTGCATCAAGTTCAATAATAAATACAATAAAAGTGCCACTTTGCAATCTTTGCAACAAAAAAAGGAGGAGCTATGCATTTGGCAAGACAGGGCAAGTGACAGCACTTTCCCCCAGGAGAGCCACCTTGCTTCACTGTGAAACAGCACGGCTGTATGATCAGCTCCCATTTCCTCACACAGTGCAGAGAACAGTCGCGCTTTCAGTGGTCGTGTTTTGATCAAATTTACCGCGCTCACAACATCTGTTAAAACCTCATTGAGTTCGGGGCTGAGCTGCCTTGACGCGAGTGCTTCCCGGTGAATGACACAGTGTGTGCCCGTCACATTTTTGTTTCTCTGCAGGCGCTGGCTCTGGCTCGACGACCTTTGAGGTGCGAGTCACAAATGTATGTATTTGTGTAATTGTGGTCCACACATTAGCCTGCTACCCATCCGCGCGAAAGTTTGTTCCGCTTAGCCCCGCCCCCATTAGTTACTGTTGCTATGTCTGTCAAACTTTCGCTCGTACCGAGAAATTTAAAGCCTACAGTAAAAATAAGTACCGGTAATTTCCATTTATTTATATAGCGGATTTCACAGACAGAATCACAAAGTGATTTACAGTGTGTATAGAAAATGAAAGCATAGTAAAAAAAATAATCTAAGAATATAATAATAAAAAAAATGTTTTAAGTGAAATTTCCTCCCGTTCCTCGCGCCCCACCTGTCATGTCTCTATTCCCCACACTTTGAGAAACGCTGCATTACAGTGACGTCTGTCATTCAGAAATGATTATGATTATGTTGAATATAACAGCTGTCAATCAAGGTCACATGACATTCATGCTCAGTACTGTACACCCCTCCCCCTTCAACTCACTTTCACTTTCACTTTCAGACCACACCAAGACTGCATTACAAATAATCAAACATGTGACTATGAAGCTAAAATGCATTTCTAAGAGTACAGTGATCATATTAATAATAATAATAATAATAATAGATTTTATTCGGAAATGAAAGTGCTTGTTCCATTTTTCAACATCTTTGTTGTTCACTTTTGCTCGAGAGTAGTCAGTGTGCAGCAATATATAGTATCAACACAGGTACTTTGTTGTGTGAATGTATGTCGAGTTTCAATGTCTCAACATTTATCCATGAAACTATGGAGAAGCTGCTGATGGTGTGTTTGATGGAGAAGCGATCCACTAGAAGTCCACTCTTCAAGGTAAATAATGTATATTATTATTATTCTCTTCAAGGTAAATAATGTATTTTATTATTATTCTCTTCAAGGTAAATAATGGATATTATTACTCTCTAAGGTATATAATGTATATTATTATTAATCTCTTCAAGGTAAATAATGTATATTATTATTATTCTCTTCAAGGTAAATAATGTATATTATTATTATTCTCTTCAAGGTAAATAATGTATATCATTATTCTCTTCAAGGTAAATAAATAAATAAATGATAAATAATTTATATTATTATTCTCTTCAAGGTAAATGTATATTATTATTATTCTCTTCAAGGTAAATAATGGATATTATTACTCTCTAAGGTATATAATGTATATTATTATTAATCTCTTCAAGGTAAATAATGTATATTATTATTATTCTCTTCAAGGTAAATAATGTATATTATTATTATTCTCTTCAAGGTAAATAATGTATATCATTATTCTCTTCAAGGTAAATAAATAAATAAATGATAAATAATTTATATTATTATTCTCTTCAAGGTAAATGTATATTATTATTATTCTCTTCAAGGTAAATAATGTATATTATTGCTCTCTTCAAGGTAATTAATGTATATTTTTATTACTCTCTTCAAGGTAAATAATGTATATTATTACTCTCTAAGGTATATAATGTATGTTATTATTACTCTCTTCATGGTAAATACTGTATATAATCTCAAGGTAAATAATGTATATTATTATTAATCTCTTCAAGTTAAATAATGTATATTATTATTACTCTTTAAGATATATAATGTATATTATTATTACTCTCTTCATGGTAAATGTATATTATTAATCTCTTCAAGGTAAATGCATATTATTGCTCTCTTCAAGGTAACTAATGTATATTTTTATTATTCTCTTCAAGGTAAATAATGTATATTATTATTATTCTCTTCAAGGTAAATAATGTATATTATTATTCTCTTCAAGGTAAATAATGTATATTATTATTATTCTCTTCAAGGTAAATAATGTATATTATTATTCTCTTCAAGGTAAATAATGTATATTATTATTATTCTCTTCAAGGTAAATAATGTATATTATTATTATTCTCTTCAAGGTAAATAATGTATATTATTATTATTCTCTTCAAGGTAAATAATGTATTTTATTATTATTCTCTTCAAGGTAAATAATGTATATTATTATCATTCTCTCCAAGGTAAATAATGTATATTATTGCTCTCTTCAAGGTAATTAATGTATATTTGTATTACTCTCTTCAAGGTAAATAATGTATATTATTACTCTCTAAGGTATATAATGTATATTATTATTGCTCTCTTCAAGGTAAATAATGTATATTATTATTAATCTCTTCAAGGTAAATAATGTATATTATTATTACTCTCTAAGATATATAATGTATATTATTATTACTCTCTTCATGGTAAATGTATATTATTAATCTCTTCAAGGTAATGTATATTATTGCTCTCTTCAAGGTAATTCATGTATATTTTTATTATTCTCTTCAAGGTAAATAATGTATATTATTATTATTCTCTTCAAGGTAAATAATGTATTTTATTATTATTCTCTTCAAGGTAAATAATGTATATTATTATTATTCTCTTCAAGGTAAATAATGTATATTTTTATTATTCTCTTCAAGGTAAATAATGTATTTTATTATTATTCTCTTCAAGGTAAATAATGGATTTTATTATTATTCTCTTCAAGGTAAATAATGTATATTATTGCTCTCTTCAAGGTAAATAATGTATATTATTATTCTCTTCAAGGTAAATATTGTATATTATTATTATTCTCTTCAAGGTAAATAATGTATTTTATTATTATTCTCTTCAGGGTAAATAATGTATATTATTATTATTCTCTCCAAGGTAAATTATGTATATTATTGCTCTCTTCAAGGTAATTAATGTATATTTGTATTACTCTCTTCAAGGTAAATAATGTATATTATTACTCTCTGAGGTATATAATGTATATTATTATTATTCTCTTCAAGGTAAATAATGTATATTTTTATTACTCTCTTCAAGGTAAAAAATGTATATTATTACTCTCTAAGGTATATAATGTATATTATTATTATTCTCTTCAAGGTAAATAATGTATTTTATTATTATTCTCTTCAAGGTAA
This sequence comes from Nerophis lumbriciformis, assembly GCF_033978685.3. Classification (NCBI taxonomy): domain Eukaryota; kingdom Metazoa; phylum Chordata; class Actinopteri; order Syngnathiformes; family Syngnathidae; genus Nerophis; species Nerophis lumbriciformis. Next base: position 1,106,292 of record NC_084564.2, read on the forward strand.
ATAATGTATATTATTATTATTCTCTTCAAGGTAAATAATGTATTTTATTATTATTCTCTTCAAGGTAAATAATGTATTTTATTATTATTCTCTTCAGGGTAAATAATGTATATTATTATTATTCTCTCCAAGGTAAATTATGTATATTATTGCTCTCTTCAAGGTAATTAATGTATATTTGTATTACTCTCTTCAAGGTAAATAATGTATATTATTACTCTCTGAGGTATATAATGTATATTATTATTATTCTCTTCAAGGTAAATAATGTATATTTTTATTACTCTCTTCAAGGTAAAAAATGTATATTATTACTCTCTAAGGTATATAATGTATATTATTATTATTCTCTTCAAGGTAAATAATGTATTTTATTATTATTCTCTTCAAGGTAAATAATGTATATTATTATTATTCTCTTCAAGGTAAATAATGTATTTTATTATTATTCTCTTCAAGGTAAATAATGTATTTTATTATTATTCTCTTCAGGGTAAATAATGTATATTATTATTATTCTCTCCAAGGTAAATTATGTATATTATTGCTCTCTTCAAGGTAATTAATGTATATTTGTATTACTCTCTTCAAGGTAAATAATGTATATTATTACTCTCTGAGGTATATAATGTATATTATTATTATTCTCTTCAAGGTAAATAATGTATATTTTTATTACTCTCTTCAAGGTAAAAAATGTATATTATTACTCTCTAAGGTATATAATGTATATTATTATTATTCTCTTCAAGGTAAATAATGTATATTTTTATTACTCTCTTCAAGGTAAATAATGTATATTATTATTACTCTCTTCAAGGTAATTAATGCATATGATTATTACTCTCTTCAATGTATATCATGTATATTATTATTAAATAATGTATATTTTTATTACTCTCTTCAAGGTAAATAATGTATATTATTATTACTCTCTTCAAGGTAATTAATGTATATTATTATTACTCTCTTCAATGTATATAATGTATATTATTATTCCTCTCCAAGGTAAATAATGTATATTATTACTCTCTCCTAGGTAAATAATGTATATTATTATTACATGACTTCATAAAACTACTGCACTTGTGTGTACTACATGATATTGTGTTGTTTTGTACAAGATGTATGATGTAAACAATTGTTAAAATGCTGATGTTATTAATTGATTAGAATGAATGAATAAGGAATATTAATAAGAGATGAATAAATTGTATTTCCCTGCAGAGGAAGAAGATGAGGCTGCGTCTATCGTTGATGTGAAGATGCTTTTTATTCCTCACTAAAAGTTTGGAGATTATTTTTATATGTTAATACAAGTTTGTAGAGGATTTTTTATACGTTAATAAAAGTTTGTAGATGATTTTTGTAAGTCAAAAAAAGTCTGACATTATTTTTATAGGTCAATAAAAGTTTGGAGATTATTTTTTTGTACGTGAATAAAAGTTTGTAATTGATTTTTATACGTCAAAAGTTTGGAGATGATTTTTTTTTACGTGACTAAAAGTTTGTAGTTAATTTTTTTATATGTCAAAAGTTTGTAGATTATTTTTATTGGTCAATAAAAATTTGGAGATTACTTTTTGTACGTGAATAAATGTTTGAAGTTTATTTTTTATTTGTGAATAAAAGTTTGTAGTTTATTTTTATACGTCAATAAACGTTTGGAAATGATTTTTATATGTCAATAAAAGTTTGTGGATGATATTTTTATGTAAATAAAAGTTTGAATATGATCTTTTGTACATGAATATAAGTTTGGAGATGATTTTTATACGTCAATAAAAGTTTGAAGATGTTTTTTATACGTGAATAAAAGTTTGTAGTTAATTGTTATGTGTCAATAAAAGTTTGGAGATTATTTGTATGTACGTGAGTAGAAGTTTGTAGATGTTTTTTTGTACATCAAGAGTTTGTGGATGATACTTTTATACATGAATAAAAGTTTGGAGATTATTTTTTTACACAAACAAATATTTGTAGATGATTTTTATACTTGAATAAAAAATTTTAAATGATTTTATATGTGAATAAAAGTTTATAAATGATTTTATTCGTGAATAAAAGTTTGTAAATTATTTTAATACGTGAATAAAAGTTTGTAGATGATTTTCTACATGAATACAAGTTTGTAGAGGATCATTATACATGAATAAAAGTTTGTAGATTTTATTTTAAATAAAAGTTAGTAGATGATTTTAAAGGTGAATAAAAGTTTGTAGATGATTTTTATACGTGAATAAAAGTTTGTAGATAATTTTTATATGTCAATAAAAGTTTGGAGATTATTTGTATGTACGTGAGTAGAAGTTTGTAGATGTTTTTTTGTACATCAAGAGTTTGTGGATGATACTTTTATACATGAATAAAAGTTTGGAGATTATTTTTTTACATAAACAAAAATTTGTAGATGATTTTTATACGGGAATAAAAGTTTGTAAATGATTTTATACGTGAATAAAAGTTTGTAAATTATTTTAATACGTGAATAAAAGTTTGTAGATGATTTTCTACATGAATACAAGTTTGTAGAGGATTATTATACATGAATAAAAGTTTGTAGATTTTATTTTAAATAAATGTTAGTAGATGATTTTAAAGGTGAATAAAAGTTTGTAGATGATTTTTATACGTGAATAAAAGTTTGTAGATAATTTTTACATGTCAATAAAAGTTTGGAGATTATTTGTATGTACGTGAGTAGAAGTTTGTAGATGTTTTTTTGTACATCAAGAGTTTGTGGATGATACTTTTATACATTAATAAAAGTTTGGAGATTATTTTTTTACATAAAGAAAAATTTGTAGATGCTTTTTATATGGGAATAAAAGTTTGTAAATTACTTTATACGTGAATAAAAGTTTGTAAATAATTTTAATACGTGAATAAAGGTTTGTAGAGGATTTTTATCCGTGAATAAAAGTTTGTAGATGATTTTCTACATGAATAAAAGTTGGTAGATTTTATTTTAAATAAAAGTTAGTAGATTTTATTTTAAATAAATGTTAGTAGATGATTTTAAAGGTGAATAAAAGTTTGTAGATGTTTTTTATACGTGAATAAAAGTTTGTAGATCATTTTTATATGTAAATAAAAATGTGTCGATTACTTTTATACGGGATTAAAAGTTTGTAGTTTATTTTTTATACGTGAATAAATGTTTCTAGATGACTTATATGTGAATAAAAGTTTGTAGATGATTTTTATACATTAATAAAAGTTAGTAGACAATTTTTCTAAGTGAATAAAAGTTTGTAAATGATTTTATACGTGAATAAAAGTTTGTAAATTATTTTAATACGTGAATAAAAGTTTGTAGATGATTTTCTACATGAATAAAAGTTTGTAGATTTTATTTTAAATAAAAGTTAGTAGATGATTTTAAAGGTGAATAAAAGTTTGTAGATGATTTTTATACGTGAATAAAAGTTTGTAGATCATTTTTATATGTGAATAAAAATGTGTCGATTACTTTTATACAGGATTAAAAGTTGGTAAATTATTTTTTATACGTGAATAAAAGTTTCTAGATGACTTTTATATGTGAATAAAAGTTTGTAGATGATTTTCTACATGAATACAAGTTTGTAGATGGTTATTATACATGAATAAAAGTTTGTAGATTTTATTTTAAATAAAAGTTAGTAGATGATTTTAAAGGTGAATAGAAGTTTGTAGATGATTTTTATACGTGAATAAAAGTTTGTAG
>NC_084564.2:1115000-1117500 GCF_033978685.3 Nerophis lumbriciformis
TCTAATAGAGAGTCAAATACTAGAGTCCGTGAACATTGCTCCAAAGTCAGGATTTATAATAATAACTATGTACGTGTGTGTGTGTGTGTGTGTGTGTGTGTGTGTGTGTGTGTGTGTGTGTGTGTGTGTGTGTGTGTGTGTGTGTGTGTGTGTGTGTGTGTGTGTGTGTGTGTGTGTGTGTGTATTTCTACCCTTCTTGAGCCATGAAGAAGGAAAAGTAGCTTCCATATGAGGAGGTGTGAACAAGTGATGACATAAATCGTGGTCCCAATACGGAAAAACATTGCATCTAATAGAGAGTCAAATACTAGAGTCCGTGAACATTGCTCCAAAGTCAGGATTTGTAATAATAACTATGTACGTGTGTGTGTGCGTGTGTGTGTGTGTGTGTGTGTGTGTGTGTGTGTGTGTGTGTGTGTGTGTGTGTGTGTGTGTGTGTGTGTGTGTGTGTGTGTGTATTTCTGCCCTTCTGGAGACATGAAGAAGGAAAAGTAGCTTTAATATGAGGAGGTGTGAACAAGTGATGACATAAATCGTGGTCCCAATACGGAAAAACATTGCATCTAATAGAGAGTCAAATACTAGAGTCCGTGAACATTGCTCCAAAGTCAGGATTTTTTTTTTGTTGATTTAATGTACATATAAAAGAAAAGATTGACAGGTGCAAAGGCAGCAATATATGATCAAACAAGCTAAAGAAGGACTTCCCTATTCATCCCCGAAAAAAGACGCCAGGTGAACAGCTGATTTTACCACTTCCTGTGCTGACGCACAGGGGCCATCTGTGGTCCCTGACTCCTTTGTCATCGGCCTTCAGCACATTACAAAAAACAAAAAATAGAGAATGTCTCATTAGCACCCCCTGGTGGTGACATCCATCAAAATGAGGGTGGTCCCAAAAAGGAGGGATTTTTCAAATTGACTGTGTGTCGCTTTTAAAAGTGCTCCCCCTCTGGTCAACATATGAAATAACAAGTGTGTGTAAAAAAATTTGAAGTGCTCCACCTCTGGCTAACATATGAAATAACAAGTGTGTTGAAGAAGTTGAAATGCGCCCCCTTTTGGCCGAAATTAATCAAATAAATATGTATATAGTAGAGATGCGCGGATAGGCAATTATTTCATCCGCAACCGCATCAGAAAGTCGTCAACCATCCGCAATCCACCCGATCTAACATTTGATCAGAACCGCATCCGCCCGCACCCGCCCGTTGTTATATATCTAATATAGACGATGCAAGGCATTAGTGAGGTTATAAAGCTTTTGCCTGTTAAAGAAAGGAGACTGATCCAATGCAGTGCAGACATTCGCGTGCCACGCTGTCACGACCCAGACGCACACCAGTGCGCAATCATATGGGAGCCGCGCTGAGCGCACCTCCAAGCGCGTCTCGCTGCCGGCGACGGCCGGGTATATGGGCCCGACGCTCCAGCGCCATCCATTTTCAGGGCTAGTTGATTCGGCAGGTGGGTTGTTACACACTCCTTAGCGGGTTCCAACTTCCATGGCCACCGTCCTGCTGTCTATATCAACCAGGGTGAGCCCCACCCCTTTCGTGAGCGCACTGCGCGCGGAGTGACCCCTGTTACGCGCCCCCGGCAACAGGGGTGGCGGGCAGGTAAGCTGCGCGGGCGGAGCGCGCGGAGTGACCCCTGTTACGAGCCCCCGGCCACGGGGGTGGCGGGCAGGTAAGCTGCTTACCTGCTGCGCGTGACGCCGGCCGCGGCGAAGGCGGACGAGGCGGGGTGTCGGTGCGGTGGGCGCGGTGGTGACCCTGGACGTGCGTCGGGCCCTTCTCGCGGATCGATCGCCTCAGCTACGGCTCCCGGTGGGGCCCTCTCGGGGGAAGGGGCCTCGGTCCCGGACCCCGGCGAGGCGTCCCTTCTCCGCTCCGTAAAAGTGTCCATCTCTTTTTTTTTTCTTCTTCTGTTGTGGCATATGCTGCAGGTGCCTGCTCGTTTTTCGTATGTGGGTAACAACATTTAACTATGTATATATATTTACCAATTGGTTTAACTGCCACCCGCCTGAATCTATTTAAAATCTAATTTTTTCTTATTTCAACCGCCCGACCCGACCCGACCCGACCCGACCCGCGGATAAAATCTAATTTTTTTAAATTTAATCCGCCCGATCCGCGGATAATCCGCGGACTCCGCGGTTGTGCCCGCAAACCGCGCATCTCTAGTATATAGAGACATACTGTAATAACATGAAGTGAATAATGAAGATTAAAAACCAATTACAAACAAAAATAAAAAATAACTAAAAGCAGTCTTTTCCTCACAACGTGTCGACTTTTTTCTTGTAAAATTGGGAACAATTTCTCATTGTCATGTCTGTGTTGATCATGTTTTTGTTTGGCCACGTGCTCTTTGTTTTTTGGACCCTTTTTAGTTCCTGGTTTCACTCGCTTGTGTTACGATCCGCTGCCCGGATCATAGTTTGTTTATGTTTGAATCACATGTGTTTTCAGCACCTTGAGTTTCGTTTGTTTCG
>NC_084564.2:1122500-1172500 GCF_033978685.3 Nerophis lumbriciformis
GTTATTATTTTATTGTGAAGTGGTAGTATTTGGGTCAGTGTTTTATTGTGAAGTGGTAGTATTTAGTTTAGTGTTTTATTGTGAAGGGAGCTTTGTACCTTCCTGTTGGAGCAGGCTGCTGGGCTGAGGTGTTGTCAAAAAGCAGAGTTCTGGCAGAAACCCTGTAAGGAAATAGGAGGGCAACAATACTTAGAACCATACTTCTCCCGAAAATCTCCCGAAATTCAGGCGGAGCTGGAGGCCACGCCCCCTCCAGCTCCATGCGGACCTGAGTGACGTGTTGACAGCCTGTTCTCACGTCTGCTTTCCCACAATATAAACAGCATGCCTGCCCAATGACGTTATAACTGTAGAATGATGGAGGGCGAGTTCTTGGTTTCTTATGTGAGTTTATTGTTAGGCAGTTTCATTAACGTCCTCCCAGCGCGGTAACAACACACAACAACAGTGTCTACCGTAAAGCAGTTGGTCTGCCATAAACAGCAATGTTGTGACACTTTTAAACAGGACAATACTGCCATCTACTGTACATGCATATGTGACCCACCCATAATGTGTCACATTGTTGTGTTGATTTATTTATTTTATTTTGTGGTTTGAATTCGTTTTTGGAGCTGTCATTCCACATTTATCAGTATTCACATTGGTCAGTAGGGGGCAGTAGGGCGTTTCTTCCCAATTGAATGCTATCACCTGCAGACCGGAAGTGTCTTGTCATTCTGATGAGCGCGACCAGTCTGTGAACAATTGAAACGTCCTGTGTGCTTTTTCCTCCTGTATAACAGGTTAGTTTTGGTGAATCAACTCACTGAATAATATCCATGTGATCTTTATAAGTTTAAGTACACATTCTGATGGTGGAGCCTAACTCTAAAGTGTTTGTGAGTTGTAGTTTGTATTTGTGAATGAAGCTGCAGTAATCAATACAAAATGGCGACGTGAGTGCGCAATGTTTATATAGGAACTTCTGATCCTAATTCAGACTCCCAAATTAGGGCTCCCGTTTTCTTATTGATTTTATAATGTATATTTGTATAATGTGTGTGTTCTGAAATAGTGACAGACAATAGAACAAGGATGGACAATTCAACCCTGTGTGTGTATATGTGTAAATAAATGAACACTGAAATTCAAGTATTTATTTTATTTATTTATACATATATATATATATATATATATATATATATATATATATATATATATATATATATATAATTTTTAAAAAAAGATATATATATATAGCTAGAATTCACTGAAAGTCAAGTATTTCTTATATATATATATATATATATATATATATATATATATATATATATATATATATATATATATATATATATATATATATATATCTCTTAACCACGCCCCCCTCCCCACACCCGACCACGGCCCCCGCCCCCCACGCCCCACCTCCCGAAATCGGAGGTCTCAAGGTTGGCAAGTATGCTTAGAACATAGTATTAGTACTACATGATACATCTAGTATGAGTAGTACATGTTAAATGTAGTATACATGTAGTACATGTTAAATGCAGTATAAATGTAGTATAAATGTAGTACATGTTAAATGTAGTATAAATGTAGTACATGTTAAATGCAGTATAAATGTAGTATAAATGTAGTACATGTTAAATGTAGTATAAATGTAGTACATGTTATATGTAGTATAAATGTAGTACATGTTATATGTAGTATAAATGTAGTACATGTTAAATGTAGTATAAATGTAGTGCATGTTATATGTAGTATAAATGTAGTACATGTTATATGTAGTATAAATGTAGTATAAATGTAGTACATGTTAAATGTAGTATAAATGTAGTATAAATGTAGTACATGTTAAATGTAGTATAAATGTAGTACATGTTAAACGTAGTATAAATGTAGTACATGTTAAATGTAGTATAAATGTAGTACATGTTAAATGTAGTATAAATGTAGTATAAATGTAGTACATGTTAAATGTAGTATAAATGTAGTATAAATGTAGTACATGTTAAATGTAGTATAAATGTAGTACATGTTAAATGTAGTATAAATGTAGTACATGTTAAATGTAGTATAAATGTAGTACATGTTAAATGTAGTATAAATGTAGTATAAATGTAGTACATGTTAAATGCAGTATAAATGTAGTATAAATGTAGTACATGTTAAATGTAGTATAAATGTAGTATAAATGTAGTACATGTTAAATGCAGTATAAATGTAGTATAAATGTAGTACATGTTAAATGTAGTATAAATGTAGTATACATGTAGTACATGTTAAATGCAGTATAAATGTAGTACATGTTAAATGTAGTATAAATGTAGTACATGTTAAATGTAGAATAAATGTAGTATAAATGTAGTATAAATGTAGTACATGTTAAATGCAGTATAAATGTAGTACATATTAAATGTGTATAAATGTAGTACATGTTAAATGTAGTATAAATGTAGTACATGTTAAATGTAGTATAAATGTAGTATAAATGTAGTACATGTTAAATGTAGTATAAATGTAGTATAAATGTAGTACATGTTAAATGTAGAATAAATGTAGTAATAGTGTATATCGAGACAGGAAGGAGCATTGTGACAGAAGGTCTACAATGCCCTAGGAGGTCCTAGAAGGTCCTAGGAGGGCCTAGAAGGTCCTAGGAAGTTCTAGATGGTCCTGGGAAGTCTAGAGGGTCCTAGGAGGTTTTAGAAGTTACTAGAAGGGCCTAGAAAGTGGTGTACTAGAAGATACTAGAAGGTAAGGTGGTGTACTAGAAGATACTAGAAGGTGGTGTACTAGAAGGTCTTGGAAGGGCCTAGGATGGTCTAGCAGGTCCTAGGAGGTTCTAGAAGGTCCTAGAGGTGGTGTACTAGAGAGAAGATCAAGTCTTCATCCTGGCACCAACATTGTGGATTGTTTGGCCAGAAGTGGAGCGACAGAAGAAGAACTTTCATTAGCTGCTACATGACAGGCGTTATTGCCAGCATACGAAGGAGAACTTTCATTAGCTGCTCCATGACAGGCGTTATTACCAGCATGCGAAGGAGAACTATTCATCATGACAGGCGTTATTAGGAGCATACGAAGGAGAACTTTCATTAGCTGCTCCATGACAGGCGTTATTACCAGCATACGAAGGAGAACTATTCATCATGACAGGCGTTATTAGGAGCATACGAAGGAGAACTTTCATTAGCTGCTCCATGACAGGCGTTATTACCAGCATACGAAGGAGAACTATTCATCATGACAGGCGTTATTAGGAGCATACGAAGGAGAACTATTCATTATGACAGGCGTTATTAGGAGCATACGAAGGAGAACTTCCATTAGCTGCTACATGACAGGCGTTATTGCCAGCATACGAAGGAGAACTTTCATTATGACAGGCGTTATTGCCAGCATACGAAGGAGAACTTTCATCATGACAGGCGTTATTGCCAGCATACACTCGACCCTGCAGGCACCTCGACCTCTGAGTCGCGGGGGAGAAGAAGAAGAAGAGGATAAGAAGGAGGAAGAGATAAGGAAGAAGAAGAGGATAAGGAGGATGTGCTGCCAGGTCACACCAACCTGAGGTCAGCAGAAAGAAGAAATCAAATCCAAGCTGACTTTATTTCCACTTGATTGATGAAAATATGAATATTCATATTTCTGCATGACCATGTTGGAACATGTGAACCTTCTCTTTGAAGAACATGTCATCTTCACACTTCCTCGGATTGACACTACCAATTAGAATATGAAAATACACATGTTCCATATTCCTCAACTGATGTATTATATCTTATTTTATTTATTATATGAGGTATAAATATCACAGACTACATGACAAAACATATTACATAATAATGTAAGATGGTTTTTATTGTATTTATTATGTCAGGTAGAAATATCACAGACTACATGACAAAACATATTACATAGTAATGTAAGACGTTTTTATTGTATTTATTATATCAGGTAGAAATATCACAGACTACGTGACAAAACATACTAGATCAAAATGTAAAACATTTTTATTTTATTTGTTGTATCAGGTAGAAATATAACAGACTACATGACAAAACATAGGACATAATAATGTATGACATTTTTATTTTATTTATTATATCAGGTAGAAATATCACAGACTACATGACAAAACATACTAGATCAAAATGTAAGACATTTTTATTTTGTTGTATCAGGTAGAAATATAACAGACTACATGACAAAACATAGGACATAATAATGTATGACATTTTTATTTTATTTATTATATCAGGTAGAAATATCACAGACTGCATGACAAAACATATTACATAGTAATGTAAAACATTTGTATTTCATTTATTATATCAGGTATAAATATCACAGACTACATGACAAAACATATGACATAGTAATGTAAGACGTTTTTATTGTATTTATTATATCGGGTAGAAATATCACAGACTACATGACAAAACACACTAGATCAAAATGTAAGACATTTTTATTTTATTTGTTGTGTCAGGTAGAAATATAACAGACTGCATGACAAAACATAGGACATAATAATGTATGACATTTTTATTTTATTTATTATATCAGGTAGAAATATCACAGACTACATGACAAAACATAAGACATAATAATGTATGACGTTTTCATTTTATTTATTATATCAAGTATAAATATCACAGACTACATGACAAAACATATTACATCGTAATGTAAGACGTTTTTATTGTATTTATTATATCGGGTAGAAATATCACAGACTACGTGACAAAACACACTAGATCAAAATGTAAGACATTTTTATTTTATTTGTTGTGTCAGGTAGAAATACAACAGACTACATAACAAAACAGAACATAATAATGTATGACATTTTTATTTTATTTATTATATCAGGTATAAATATCACAGACTACATGACAAAACATACTAGATCAAAATGTAAGACATTTTTATTTTGTTGTATCAGGTAGAAATATAACAGACTGCATGACAAAACATAGGACATAATAATGTATGACATTTTTATTTTATTTATTATATCAGGTAGAAATATCACAGACTGCATGACAAAACATATTACATAGTAATGTAAGACGTATTTATTTTATTTAGTATATCAGGTATAAATATCACAGACTACATGACAAAACATATTACATAGTAATGTAAAACATTTGTATTTCATTTATTATATCAGGTATAAATATCACAGACTACATGACAAAACATATGACATAGTAATGTAAGCCGTTTTTATTTTATTTATTATATCAGGTATAAATATCACAGACTACATGACAAAACATATTACATAGTAATGTAAGACGTTTTTATTTTATTTATTATCCATCCATCCATTTTCTACCGCTTGTCCCTTTTTTGAGGTCGCGGGGGGTGCTGGAGCCTATCTCAGCTGCGTTCGGGCGGTTGTATTTATTATATCAGGTAGAAATATCACAGACTACATGACAAAACATATTACGATACATAGCAACATAAAACATTTGTATTTTATTTATCGTATCAGGTAGAAATATCACAGACTACATGACAAAACATAAATAATGTATGACGTTTTCATTTTATTAATTATATCAAGTATAAATATCACAGTCATTACATGACAAAATAAACTATATATATATATATTCCTGAGCGCGGCCACCACTGCTGCTCACTGCTCCCCTCACCTCCCAGGGGGTGAACATGGGGATGGGTCTAATGCAGAGGATCATTTCACCACACCTAGTGTGTGTGTGACTATCATTGGGACTTTAACTTTTAACTTATTTTGACTCAAGTAAACAACACCAACATTTGATAAGTTCCATTGAAAATATAGAACATTACACATGGCGCTCAAAAATCTATCAAAATGTTTTAGTAGGACTTTGGTAAGCTATGAAGCCACACCGCTTGATGGATTGTACTGTGCTTCAACATAGGAGTATTATTATGCTGTGTGTGTAAGGTAAGACATGTTATCTGCTGTTTTGTTTCACACTATTATGCAAAAGCAACTTTTCTTACCTTCTGGTACCTGCTGATCTGTATTTGGGATCTGCATAAGTCCTGAAAATGTGCGCCTTTGTAGTCAATAAGCTTCTTTTTTTCCTCTATCTTCTTGTTATGTGACATTCATCCTCCACTGTTGCCATTTCTAGTACAAGGTAGTATAAAGTTCTTACTTATATCTGTCAGTAAACTCACCATGAAAGCACTAAAACATACCGGTGTAGTGACTTTACATTATTCACCCAAGGAACTTTAGTTATTAGTGAGTTCCGGTTGGACAATTTTTCACGGGACACATTTACGGTGGATGAGGAGATGCTGCTCCGTTGTTGATTGAAGTAAAGTCTGAATGTAACTAAAACAGTTAGCTCCATCTTTTGACACTTCTTCCACTCCCGTCCTTGCACGTTACTGTCACACCGCGGTGAGGGAAGTCTTGTCTTGGTTTTTTTCTGTCTTGTGATTTACATGTTTTATTTTGAAAAGCAACTCCTCTTGTTTCAGATCACGGGTCCTTCCTCTTGTGTCACCAGTCTGACGTCATTCCTGACCCTTGATTGTTTCCACCTGTTTCCCATTACCCTCATGTTCCTTATAAGCCCATGCCTCCCCTTGTTCTGTGCCAGATTGTCTCGAGCTTTCGTGCCTGTCTTGCGTTTCATGTTCATGTCCATGCCTTGCCCCATGTCTACGTCCTTGCTTCCAGAATATCCCATGCTGTAATTTTGAATTAACTTTTTTCCTCCCTCAGAGCGACTTTTGTTATTCTACCTTTTTCTACCGCAGTGGTGAGTTATAATTTTTCTTTAAAGATTTTTTCCTCAAAGTTTTTTGAGGGATTTTTTGTTTACATTGATTAGAGTAGTTAAGTTTTATAGTCTTTATTTTCTTCCTCCTGTTGGAGCGTTTTTTGTTAAAGTTTTTTGATAACAGATACGGTGCTAATTATATTGTCCTTATTTTTGTATTTCCTCCTTTTTGGAGTGATTTTCGGTTTTTCCCTTTTGGAACATTTTGTCGATAGCTATTTTTGTATTTCATAGTATTTGAATTTACTCGGCTCTGGAGGCTTAAAGAGTTTTTCAAAATAAAAGCTTTATTTGGAATCACCTCTCTGCATCTGAGTCCCTTCCTTCGTCCAAGCCTGAGATTAAAATTATAACTCACCACTGCGGTAGAAAAAGGTAGAATAACAAAAGTCGCTCTGAGGGAGGAAAAAAGTTAATTCAAAATTAAAGCGTGGGATATTCTGGAAGCAAGGACGTAGACGTGGGACAAGGCATGGACATGAACATGAACATGAAACGCAAGACAGGCACGAAAGCTCGAGACAATCTGGCACAGAACAAGGGGAGGCATGGGCTTATAAAGAACATGAGGGTAATGTGAAACAGGTGGAAACAATCAAGGGTCAGGAATGATGTCAGACTGGTGACACAAGAGGAAGGACCCGTGATCTGAAACAAGAGGAGTTGCTTTTCAAAATAAAACATGTAAATCACAAGACAGAAAAAAACCAAGACAAGACTTCCCTCACCGCGGTGTGACAGTTACACCGCTACAACAAAGATGACGGGGAGAAGACGCTGTCCAAGTGGAGGCACGTAAATAAGACCCGCCCACAAAACGATGCATCCTGAAGAGACTGTCAGAAAGTGACTTGAAGATGATGTGTAAAATATCATTTATGCAACATTTTGAGCAAAGAACCACCATTACATGTTATGTAGACCACAAGGAAGTCTTTTACATTTAGAAAATAATCACAATATGACCCCTTTAATCCGCTTTATAATCCGGTGCGCATTTTGTATGAAAATAGACCTGAATAGACTCGCTCATCGGCAGTGCGCCTTATAATTTGGTGCGCCCTATGGTCCAGAAAATACGGTAGTATTGATACTGTTGTTGAGATTATTCATTTTTGTTTGACTACTGTTTTGTGTCATGTTTGTGTGTCCTCTCAATTGCTTCTGTTGATTGCTATTCTGAATGTTGCCGGGTTTTGGAATTGTAATTGTATTATTGTGTATTATTTTGTTGGACTGACTAATAAAAAAAAAATTTTTTTTTAAAACTACATCACAGGTGTCAAACTCTAGGCCCAGGGGCCATAACTGGCCCACCACATCATTAATGTGGCCCACCACATCATGTCATGTCTGTGTAATCATGTTTTGGTTTAAGTCATGTTTTGTTTAGTTTCTGGCTTTTCACTCCCTTGTCTTGTTTGCATGATTACCCATTAGTTTCACCTGTTCCACGTTTGGACTCATTGTGCACTCATGTTTGTCACCATAGCAACCATTAGTTTTCACCTGTCACGTCACGCACCTGTTTCACGTTTTGAGTCACGCACCTGCTTTCACCTACTCAGTGGCTTAGTGGTTAGAGTGTCCGCCCTGAGATCGGTAGGTTGTGGGTTCAAACCCCGGCCGAGTCATACCAAAGACTATAAAAATGGGACCCATTACCTCCCTGCTTGGCACTCAGTATCAAGGGTTGGAATTGGGGGTTAAATCACCAAAAATGATTCCCGGGCGCGGCCACCGCTGCTGCCCACTGCTCCCCTCACCTCCCAGGGGTTGATCAAGGGTGATGGGTTAAATGCAGAGAATAATTTCGCCACACCTAGTGTGTGTGTGACAATCATTGGTACTTTAACTTTAACTTTAACTTTAACTAATCATGTCCATAGTATTTAAGTTCATTCATTTTCTGTTGTTCGTCCTGACGACATCCCCGCATTTATACCCATGTCACACTCTGTCCACCTCTGCGCACTTCATGTCCATGCCAAGTAAGTTTGTTTATTATTGCCACAGTTAGTGTTTTTTTGTTGTTCATAGTTTTTTGCCCCTGTGCAAGTCTTTTGTTTTTGTTAGTCAAGTTTGTACTTTTGCCTTGAGCGCGCTTTTTGTTCCTTTGTTAGTGTAAAATAAATCATGTATTTACCTTCACGCCATGACTGGTCCAAATGTTCATTTGCACCACGGGAGAACAAACCACGCCATAGTCCTAGTCCTGACACATCATTAATTAATATATATATATATATATATATATATATATATATTTATATATATATATATATATATATATATATATCCATCCATCCATCCATCCATTTCCTACCGCTTATTCCCTTCGGGGTCGCGGGGGGCGCTGGAGCCTATCTCAGCTACAATCGGGCATATATATATATATATATATATATATATATATATATACAGGTACATAAATTTAATCTAGTTTATTGTCATTTTAAAAGTCTTGAAACTGAAAAGTATTACATAAAACTTATGTGCACTTCTCAACTTGGCCACTAGGGGTCAGTAAACGTTTTTATAGTACGTTATGGGTTGCAATCACGTGACTTAGAGGCACATCTCGGTTCAGGTCCCATTAAGCTACTGTTTTATTTATTTTTTACATGCGTACGTGCAGATTTTGATGCATTTTGAAAGGTTCGCAGGCGAGTTCACAAGCTACGATGGAAAAATATTGAAATATGATGGAGTGGTTTTCATCTCCGTGTAAAAGTGTACATACTCCCGTCCACTAGGTGGCAGTAAAGCAGTGACATGGTCAAAGGAGACGAAGAAGACGCTACTCGAGTCGCACCGGTGTCCTCTCACAACAAACTATTTAGTCAATGAAGACCTTCAACTGAAGTCATCGTCAAAGAAGACAAGACATTAGGCAACAATGAAGTGAGTATTTCAAACAGTTTTACATCATGTTTCACAGGCTAGTTTAACGTCTGCGAGCCCGAGAGGTACACAGCTAGTCGCGTTAGCCTAGCTTCACTGCTAAACGTTTGCCTCTTTCGCTAGCTACCGCCAAGCTAACGTAAACAAAACAAGTTCGAAGGTTTAAGGTTTAATTTTTACCGGGGGCCGCATGAGCAACCCGAGCACTGCTGGAGGGCCACACCGACAATATTTCAATTACATTTTGCTCAATATTATTTTTGATATACCGTAAGTAGGGATGTCCGATAATTGCTTTTTGCCGATATCCGATATTCCGATATTGTCCAACTCTTTAATTACCGATACCGATATCAACCGATATATACAGTCGTGGAATTAACACATTATTATGCCTAATTTGGACAACCAGGTATGGTGAAGATAAGGTACTTTTAAAATAAATAAATAAAATAAGATAAATAAATTTAAAAAAAATTCTTGAATAAAAAAGAAAGTAAAACAAAATAAAAACAGTTAAATAAAAACTAGTAATGAATGAACATGAGTAAAATGAAGTGTTAAAGGCAGAGGTGGGTAGTAACGCGCTACATTTACTCAGTTACATCTACTTGAGTAACTTTTGGGATAAATTGTACTTCTAAGAGTAGTTTTAATGCAACATACTTTTACTTTTACTTGAGTATATTTATAGAGAAGAAACGCTACTTTTACTCCGCTACTTTTATCTACATTCAGCTCGCTACTCGCTACTAATTTTGATCGATCTGTTAATGCACGCTTTGTTTGTTTTGGTCTGTCAGACAGACCTTCATAGTGCCTGCGTTTCAACAAATACAGTCACTGGTGACGTTCACTTCGTTCCACCAATCAGATGCAGTCACTGGTGACGTTGGACCAATCAAACAGAGCCAGGGGTCACATGACCTGACTTAAACAAGTTGAAAAACTTATTGGGGTGTTACCATTTAGTGGTCAATTGTACGGAATATATACTGTACTGTGCAATCTACTAATACAAGTTCCAATCAATCAATCAAAAGTATGAAGGAAAAAAGACCCTTTTTTAATTTCAACCGTACATCCCGTCAAAAGCCTAAAGACTGACTGCACAGTTCCTGTCTTCACAATAAAAGTGCCGCTCCATCACGCCTGCGCTTTCAAAATAAGAGTCTCCGAAAGCCAGTGCAAACAAGCTAGCAAGCTACGGAGTTTGCCGCCAATGTATTTCTTGTAAAGTGTATAAAAACGAATATGGAAGCTGGACAAATAAGATGCCAAAAACCAACCACTTTCATGTGGTATTAGACAGAAAGGAGGAACTTTTTTTCTCCTCCATTTGAAAACGAGGACGTTATCAGCACTACTGTCTGATTACAATCAATGCAAGTCATCAGAATCAGGTAATACACCAACTTATATTCTAGACTTCATGAAAGAAAGGAATCTATATGTGTTAAACATGCATGTATATTCATTAAAACACCTTTAACATGTAAACAAAAACGGCAAAATAAATAAATATAAATTATATACTGTATATATCAATGTATGTATACATATATATATGTGTGTGTGTATACCGGTATATATATATATATGTGTGTGTGTATATGTTACTCATCAGTTACTCAGTACTTGAGTAGTTTTTTCACAACATACTTTTTACTTTTACTCAAGTAAATATTTGGGTGACTACTCCTTACTTTTACTTGAGTAATAAATCTCTAAAGTAACAGTACTCTTACTTGAGTACAATTTCTGGCTACTCTACCCACCTCTGGTTAAAGGTTAGTACTATTAGTGGAGCAGCAGCACGCACAATCATGTGTGCTTACGGACTGTATCCCTTGCAGACTGTATTGATATATATTGATATATAATGTAGGAACCACAATATTAATAACAGAAAGAAACAACCCTTTTGTGTGAATGAGTGTGAATGGGGGAGGGAGGTTTTTTGGGTTGGTGCTCTAATTGTAAGTGTATCTTGTGTTTTTTATGTTGATTTAATAAAAAATAAATAACAAAAAGGATTCCGATAATTCAAAAAAACGATACCGATAATTTACGATATTACATTTTAACGCATTTATCGGGCGATGCCAATATTATCAGACATCTCTAACCGTAAGATAAATAATAATAATAATTTAATTTAACCTAACCTAACTTTATACAAAAGCAGATTGCTTTTGATGGTTTTATTTTTAACACTTCCTTATGTATAGTACAATGCAAAAATGTCCATTTCTGAGTTAATTTCTGTCACTTTATCCTGCATTATCCAACATTTTCTCCCGTCCGATTTGGACAACCATATGTTGTTAAAAATCGTTTTTAATCATATTTATTTTATATTGGTTTTATGTGTAATTATTTTTAGTTTTTGTTCAGTCATTGGTGGAGCTAAGGATAATATTTGAATATTGTTTTTAATACTGTTGTGCAGCACTTTGGAAACATTTTGTTGTTTAAATGCAGAGGTGGGTAGAGTAGCCAGAAATTGTACTCAAGTAAGAGTACTGTTACTTTAGAGATTTATTACTCAAGTAAAAGTAAGGAGTAGTCACCCAAATATTTACTTGAGTAAAAGTAAAAAGTATGTTGTGAAAAAACTACTCAAGTACTGAGTAACTGATGAGTAACATACACACTCATATCATATATATATATATATATATATATATATATATATATATATATATATATATATATACATACATATATACAGTTTATAATTTATATGAATTTATTTTGCTGTTTTTGTTTACATGTTAAAGGTGTTTTAATGAATATACATGCATGTTTAACATATAGATTCCTTTCTTTCATGAAGACAAGAATATAAGTTGGTGTATTACCTGATTCTGATGACTTGCATTGATTGTAATCAGACAGTCGTGATGATAACGTCCACGTTTTCAAATGGAGGAGAAAAAAAGTTCCTCCTTTCTGTCTAATACCACATGAAAGTGGTGAGTTTTTGGCATCTTAGTTGTCCAGCTTCCATATTCGTTTTTATACACTTTACAAGAAATATATTGGCATCAAACTCCGTAGCTTGCTAGCTTGTTTGCGCTGGCTTTCGGAGACTCTTGTTTTGAAAGCGCAGGCGCGATGGAGCGGCACTTTTATTGTGAAGACAGGAACGTCCTCATGTGCGGTCAGTTTTTAGGCTTTTGACGGGATGTATGGTTGGAATAAAAAAGTATCTTTTTTCCTTCACACTTTTGATTCATTGATTGGAACTTTTATTATTAGATTGCACAGTACAGTACATATTCCGTACAATTGACCACTAAATGGTAACACCCCAATAAGTTTTTCCACTTGTTTAAGTCAGGTCATGTGACCACCTGGCTCTGTTTGATTGGTCCAACGTCACCAGTGACTGCATCTGATTGGTGGAACGAAGTGAAACGTCACCAGTAAGGCAGGCACTTTGAAGGTCTGTCTGACAGACCAAAACAAACAAAGCGTGCATTAACAGATCGATAAAAATTAGTAGCGAGTAGCGAGCTGAATGTAGATAAAAGTAGCGGAGTAAAAGTAGCGTTCCTTCTCTATAAATATACTTAAGTAAAAGTAAAAGTATGTTGCATTAAAACTACTCTTAGAAGTACAATTTATCCCAAAAGTTACTCAAGTAGATGTAACGGAGTAAATGTAGCGCGTTACTACCCACCTCTGTTTAAATGTGCTATATAAATAAATTGAATTGGATTGTCACACCTGCCAGCTTGTCCCATTTCAGTCCTAACATGTCCAAACACGCATTTACCTATGTGAACAAGTCATTACCTGTGGTTGTGTCTTTAATTGACTGCATGGCTGCCAGCTCTTGAAAGTCGGTAGTTATCCCACGTAAGAAGATGAGCAGCTGGGCGGTGGTCACATACATCGCAGCTCTCATCCAAAGCCAGCGAAAAACAGTCAAAGTCTCTGGGCATATCAGCGCAACAGAGTCCAATAAGCACTCCTTAATAAACTCTCCGTCAGAAAACGCCTTACTTTTTCTGGCGATTTTGTGAGAAATGACGAAACCTGTCCTGACAGCTGCATCTCTGGGGCTGTGAAATATGGCAAAAAGTCCGTGTTGGGTTTGCAGTTTTACCATCAACGCATCGGCCTCCCTTGCGCACGCTTCATCAGACAGATTCCGCTACTTTTCCTCGTGTAGTGTCGATTCAAATGATATTCTTTAAACACAGCAACCTGTGTACCACAAATTAAGCACACGGCTTTACCTTTAATTTCTGTAAAGAAATACTTGGCAGTCCATGTCTTGTTGGAAACACACCATTCCTCATCAACTTTTCTCTTTTTAGCGCCTCATCACTTGTCGCTGTGCACCTTCACTCACAGGTTACACCCGGACATACGCCCATAAATAACACTTTTCAAAATAAAAGCAGCACAGTTGTATTGCACGCACGACATAGATGTTTTTTAAACTTTATTTTGTAATTTGTGATTGCCGCTGTTCACATTCACTCACAATCACACACGCGCATACATAATACAAACAACGCTTTTCAAAACAAAAGCAGGACCGTTGTATTGCACACTCTACATAAATACTTTTTAAAATGTATTTTGTAATTTATGATTGGCCTCACGCGGGCCGGACAGGGACGCACAAAGAATGCCCAGGTCTGGTTTAAGGACTTCTTTTTCATTTCAGACTCAACATCGACGGTCTGCTGGTGTATTTCCCATATGATTACATTTATCCTGAACAATACTCCTACATGCTGGAACTGAAGAGGACGCTGGATGCTAAGGTGGGAGTGCGAAACACACCTGCAATGTTGTATTGAGCAACATGATAATCGAGCAATAAGTTATCGTAAAACAAAAACACAATAAAACAAATGCAAAAGAAAATGCTGCAAACGCCCACAAACCATTATAACAACTGCATGGGAGAAATGCTGCAAGTTCACGGAAGACATTGGAAGTTTGCGAGGCTAAATTAAAATATATAAGGTTTTGTTAATCGCTTGGTCACATTTAACGCTGGCATTAACTACCGTATTTTCCGCACCATAAGGCGCCCTGGGTTATAAGCCGCGCCTTCAATGAACGGCATATTTCAAAACTTTGTCCACCTATAAGCCGCCCCGTGTTATAAGCCGCATCTAACTGCGCTAAAGGAATGTCAAAAAAACAGTCAGATAGGTCAGTCAAACTTTAATAATATATTAAAAACCAGCGTTCTAACAACTCTGTTCACTCCCAAAATGTACGCAAATGTGCAATCACAAACATACGTATATCAACATGGACAGAGCTGCGTGAAAAAAGCCACCCGGCCTCTTCGCGTAAACTTAAACTTACCTTAACCACTCGCTCATCTTTTCTTCATCCCTCCCTTCGAGTTAGCTTTTATGATGACACCGGCTGGAAAGGTCTCTTTTGGCAAGGTCTTCCTCTTGAATATCACCATGGGTGGAAGTTTCTGGCCATTAGCATGGCAAGCTAGAACCACAGTGAAGGATGACTTCTCATTCCCTGTGGTGCGAATATTCACCGTACGTGCTCCCGTTGTATCCACAGTGCGGTTCACAGGAATATCAGTTGCTGTGAAATAGTAATCCGTGTGCGGATGGAGAGATTGCGTCTTTTCATGAACCGGATCCCGGTCGCTTAGTAGGAGCCATTTTGTGGTCTTTACAGATGTAAACACACAAAGGAAATGAAACGTACGGTGATATCCACGCGCTTTTTCTTCTTCTACGCGGGCGGGTGGTTGCTTACAGTAGAAGAAGAAGCTCTTCCTGTTCTATGGGGGCGGGTGCTTACCTTGGCGGTTGCTTGCGTAGAAGAAGAAGCGCTTCCTTTTCTACCGGGAAAAAAGATGGCGGCTGTTTACCGAAGTTGCGAGACCGAAACTTTATGAAAATGCATCTTAATATTTATCCATATATAAAGCGCACCGGGTTATAAGGCGCACTGTCAGCTTTTGAGAAAATGTGTGGTTTTTAGGTGCGCCTTATAGTGCGGAAAATACGGTATGTACCGTATTTTTCGGACTATAAGGCGCACTTAAAATTCTTTCATTTTCTCAAAAATCGACAATGACCCGGTGCGCCTAATGTACGGAATAATTCTGGTTGTGCTTACCGACCTCGAAGCAATTTTATTTGGTACATGGTGTAATGATAAGTGTGACCAGTAGATGGTAATCACTAGGGCTGTGAATCTTTGGGTGTCCCACGATTCGATTCAATATCGATTCTTGGGGTCACGATTCCATTCAAAACAATTTTTTTTTCAATTCAACACGATTCTCGTTTCAAAAAGGATATTTTCCCGATTCAAAAGGATTGTCTATTCATTGAATACATAGGATTTCAGCAGGATCTACCCCAGTCTGCTGACATGCAAGCAGAGTAAAAAGCTTTTATAATTGTAAAGGACAATGTTTTATCAACTGATTGCAATAATGTACATTTGTTTGAACTATTAAATGAAGCAAAAATATGACTTATTTTATCTTTGATGAAAATATTGGACACAGTGTGGTGTCAAGCTTATGAGATGTGATGCAAGTGTAAGCCACTGTGACACTATTGTTCTTTTTTATAAATGTCTAATGATAATGTCAATGAGGGATTTTTAATCACTGCTATGTTGAAATTGTAACTAATATTGATACTGTTGTTGATAATATTCATTTTTGTTTCACTACTTTTGGTTTGTTCTGTGTGGTGTTTGTGTCTCCTCTAGGGATCTCCCGATCCGATATTTGGATCGGCTGCCGATATTTGCCAAAAATTGCGTATCGGCAAGGCATGGGAAAATGCCGATCCAGATCCAGTTTAAAAAAAAACTCCAGTCCGTGTTTTCCAACGCACCTATTTAAATAATACATTCCACTTTTCTGCTGCTCCGTAATTTCCGTTCCGCATTTTCCAGCACACCTTCAACACATCCACAATTCTCACGCAGTTGCTTTTAGCTGCTGGCATTACACGACAGGCTCTTCTCACTCTTTCCTGTGTCTCCCTCTCACAGACAGCGAGCGCACCTTCTTACACACGTCACATACTGTCACGTCATACGTCACATACTGTCACGTCATACGTCACATACGTATACGTCCTCTCCCAGCAGAGAGCGAGGTAGCGGCATGGCTAACGTTAGCTGTGATGCTAGCGCAGTTCTAAGGTGCGCGCCTGCTCAAGCGTCCTCTGCGCACGGCAAATCTATGCCACGCACAAAATCAAATAAAAAAATAAGCGCATAACAATTTTCGACACACGGACACGACAGAGACAACAGTTTTCGTCATCATTGTTCAAATATTGTGACGTCTGTCGAGACGCTTATCTCCATTCGGTGCCACACGTCCAGACTCCACACCATCAAAATAGCATATATCTGTATCATGAATCAATTTAAGTGGACCCCGTCTTAAACAAGTGTAAAAACTTATTGGGGTGTTACCATTTAGTGGTCAATTGTACGGAATATGTACTTCACTGTGCAACCTACTAATAAAAGTCTCAATCAATCAATCAAAACACATAGAATCATCATACTGCTGTGATTATATGCATCAAGTGTTCATTCAAGGCTGAGGCAAAATATCGAGATATATATCGTGTATCGCAATATGGCCTTAAAATATGGCAATATTAAAAAAAGGCCATATCGCCCAGCCCTAGTTCAATGATGCCATTTCTGTTTGTCATGTATAATTTTGTCTATTTTGTGTTTATCCTTGAATAAACAGGTCAGTTTCTTGTTACCAACCATTGTGTATTATTCAAACTCCCCTAATTCAGCTGGCTAGTTGTTGTCAAGAGTACTAAAACCCTTTTCAACATGATTCTGACAACTAAGTAGGCTAAATAACTTTAAACTTTAATACATGCTCGGATAGGCCAGTATCGGTCAGTATCGGTATCGGTCAGTATCGGTATCGGATCGGAAGTGCAAAAACCTGGATCGGGACATCCCTAGTCTCCTCTCAATTGCTCTGTTTATTGCACTTCTGAGTGTTGCTGGGTCGGCTTTGCTTTTGGAATTGGATTGCATTGTTATGGTATTGCTGTGTATTGTTTTGTTGGATTGATTAATAAAAAATAAATAAAATAAAATAAACGATTTTTAAAAAATGAGAATCGCGATTCGAATTCGAATCGATTTTTTCACACATCCCTAGTAGTCACACATAAGAGATACGTGTAGACTGCAATATGACGGCAGTAAACAACACCAAAACTTTAAATGTTCAATTGAAAATAAAGAACATTCCACACGGTGCTCAAAAATCTGTCAAAATGTTTTTAGTATGACTTTGATGCCGCACCGCTTGATGGATTGTCCACCCATTACGGCCACCGTAGTCAGAGATACAAATATTATTATGGTGTGTGTATAAGGACTGCAAAAAAATGGCCCCCATTAGCAGACATATTACCTGGCGTTTTGTTTCGCAATATTATGCAAAACCTTCTCATGTGCTTTTGAGATCTGCATAAGTCCTGAAAATTTGGACACATCCGCCACTGTAGTCCGTGGTGATGCCGTAGTTGATCATCTTCTTTTTTTCCACTATTTTCTTGTTATGGAGCATTCACCCTCTGCTGTTGCCATTTCTAATATAAAGTAGTGTAAAGTTCTAACTTATATCTCGCCAGAGGTGGGTAGAGTAACCAGAAATTGTACTCAAGTAAGAGTACTGTTACTTTAGAGATTTATTACTCAAGTAAAAGTAAGGAGTAGTCACCCAAATATTTACTTGAGTAAAAGTAAAAAGTATGTTGTGAAAAAACTACTCAAGTACTGAGTAACTGATGAGTAACATACACACTCATATATATATATATATATACCGGTATGTATATATATATATATATATATATATATATATATATATATACATACATACATACATATACATTGATATATACAGTATATCATTTATATGTATTTATTTTGCTGTTTTTGTTTACATGTTAAAGGTGTTTTAATGAATATACATGCATGTTTAACATATAGATTCCTTTCTTTCATGAAGACAAGAATATAAGTTGGTGTATTACCTGATTCTGATGACTTGCATTGATTGGAATCAGACAGTAGTGATGATAATGTCCATGTTTTCAAATGGAGGAGAAGAAAAGTTCCTCCTTTCTGTCTAATACCACATGAAATTGGTTGGTTTTTGGCATCCTATTTGTCCAGCTTCCATATTCGTTTTTATACACTTTACAAGAAATATATTGGCGTCAAACTCCGTAGCTTGCTAGCTTGTTTGCGCTGGCTTTCGGAGACTCTTGTTTTGAAAGCGCAGGCGCAATGGAGCGGCACTTTTATTGTGAAGACAGGAACGTCCTCATGTGCGGTCAGTCTTGAGGCTTTTGACGGGATGTACGGTTGAAATAAAAAAAGTATATTTTTTCCTTCACACTTTTGATTGATTGATTGGAACTTTTATTAGTAGATTGCACAGTACAGTACACATTCCGTACAATTGACCACTAAATGGTAACACCCCAATAAGTTTTTCAACTTGTTTACGTCAGGTCATGTGACCCCTGGCTCTGTTTGATTGGTCCAACGTCACCAGTGATTGCATCTGATTGGTGGAACGAAGTGAAACGTCACCAGTAAGGCAGGCACTTTGAAGGTCTGTCTGACAGACCAAAACAAACAAAGCGTGCATTAACAGATGGATAAAAATTAGTAGCGAGTAGCGAGCTGAATGTAGATAAAAGTAGTGGAGTAAAAGTAGCGTTCCTTCTCTATAAATATACTTAAGTAAAAGTAAAAGTATGTTGCATTAAAACTACTCTTAGAAGTACAATTTATCCCAAAAGTTACTCAAGTAGATGTAACGGAGTAAATGTAGCGTGTTACTACCCACCTCTGTTCGCAATATTATGCAAAACTAACTTTTCTTACCTTCTGATGTGCTTTTGAGATCTGCATAAGTCCTGAAAATTTGCGCACATCCGCCACTGTAGTCCATGGTGAGGCCTTAGTGGATAAGCTTCTTTTTTTTCCACTATTTTCTTGTTATGGAGCATTCACCCTCTGCTGTTGCCATTTCTAATATAAGCTAGTGTAAAGTTCTAACTTATATCTCGCTATGGAAGCGCTAAAACATACCGGTGTAGTGAGTTTACATTATTCACCCACGGAACTTTAGTTATTAGAGCGTTCCGGTCTGACGTTTTTTCACGGCATACATTTCCGGCGTTGTTGCACTAGTGAGCCACGGATGAGAAGATACTGCTCCGTTATTGATTGAAGTACCGGTAAAGTGTGAATGTCATTAAAACAGTTAGCTCCATCTTTTGACACTTCTTCCACTCCCGTCCTTGCACGCTACACCGCTACAACAAAGATGATGGGGAGAAGACGCTGTGGAAGGTGAGCCACGTAAATAAGAGCGCCCACAAAACGGTGCATCCTGAAGCGACTGTCAGAAAGCGACTTGAAGATGATGTGTAAAACATCATCTATGCAACATTTTGAGCAAAGAACCACCATTACATGTTATGTAGACCACAAGGAAGTCTTTTTAATTTAGAAAAAAAATCATGATGTGACCCCTTTAATGCGCCTTATAATCCGGTGCGACTTTTGTATAAAAAAAGACCTGAATAGACCCGCTCATCGGCAGTGCGCCTTATAATCATGAATGGTGAAAAAAATATGTCTTGAAGGGTTCAACAAGGACAACATTTTCTCTGTTGTATTGGGTTTGTAGAAGTTCTGTGTTTGAAGCAGGGTGTCCAAAATGTGATCTGAGGGCCACTTGCAGCCCGCAACTGAATTTTTTTTTTTTATTGCCCTGCGGCTCATTCTAAATATGATATTTTAAAAAAAAAAAAGGAATAAGAACGTGGAATAGAAGAGCAAACAATAAAAGAGCAAACAGGTGAAATGTACCGGGAAAAGTTGCAATGTTGACTTTAACATACCTGCCAACTACTCCGGTTTTCCCGTAATTAGTACGGTTTTCATCAACCTATTCCGGGTTACGGTTGCAGTGATAAAAAATACGTTTTTTCATTCATTAAAAAAAAAAAATGTTTTAAGTTTTATTCACGAAATCGCGTAACAACAATGACAATCGACACTGCTTCCCGTAACTTCCTATCGAGCCATTCCGAATGCCATGCGCGAGGCTATTTATAGCACCACTGCCAAGCACGAGGCACCAGTTGCCATTGTTTCCAAACGAGCGAACGATCATGGAATCAGCCGGAGAAAAATCGCAAACGAGTCTTAAACGGAAAAGAAAACTGCAGTCATTCCCTGAAGAATATTCAAAAGCCTATCCGGGAATAATTATCCGTTCCAAAAAGGGTGAAAACTACGCGAATTGCACCTTGTGCAGACAAGATTTTTCGATCGGACACGGAGGAATTAGCGATGTAAAAGACCACGTTGGGACAAAAAAACACAAGTCTAATGCCGTTGCTAGCGATACAAGTGGAAAACTTTCAACGTTTTTCGGATTTTAGCCACAAAAAGGTAATGACACCAATGTTATCTATTGGAATTGTTTAGTACTGTTATACTGTTAAAAGTGTTTATACTATTTATGCTTTCAAGTCCAAGTTGAAGAAATCTTGTTAAATGTTGACAGCATAACTACCAAAATACAGAAGTATGTCCTTCATATTTTTGCAGTGCTATTTCTGTTGAAAAGTTCAAATGATTACATTAGAGATGTGATGTGCCACTTTTCAAGTGTCTGATGGCTTCAATTAATTTTCATTAAAAACAAAAAACTACATTTGAATTGTAATTCCATGCTATTGACAGGACTATTAATTTTAATGAAGTTATCTTACCATGTTTACAGTATGATAATTGTGATAGAAATGTGAATTTTAGGCACAGAATATTTTTTACAATTGAACAAGGCAGTAGATTATACAAGCTTGGACAGAAAGTTAATAATGACACCAATTTTTTTTTAAATGGAATTGTTTAGTACTGTTTTACCATTTGTTTACTGTAAAAAGTGTTTATACTTTCAATGAACAAATTGAAGTCTTGTGAAAGGTTGACAGGATAACTGGCATTAACTGTCAAAATAATTTCAAACTATTGAAGTTAGCTTACAGAATAAACATGTCAATCAACCCATATGATTTTTGCTGTAATATTTTTGATTTGAAAAGTCACTGTGACTGATAGAAAAGTGATGGTTTTAGCAACATTTTAACCTGTCTGAATGCAATCAATCATTTTGCGTCGGGGGGCGAAGCCTGAACCCCCCACCAGGACTTTGTCCTGGACCTACCGGGGCCTGCGGCCCTTGGACCCTGGCTACTAGGTTTTTCTGATTTCAAAAGTTGGCAGGTATGCTTTAATAACACAAAGCTGCCATGCAGACTTTTTTCCCCCCCAAATCTGTCATTGCTTTAAAAAAAAATAATGTATTCAAATCAATGTTATGAATTATTGCCCTATTCAATTACTTAACATCAAATATTCCACTTTGAAATATTTTTTGGGGGAAACACTGCATATTTTGTGTTTGCCATATTAAAAAACGTTTTTATTTTTTAGTAAAAAGGCATAAAACAAACCATTAACTTGAAAAAATAATACAAAGTTATACAATCGGCGGATAAATCCGAAATTGATGTAGAGATTTACCGTATTTTCCGCACCATAAGGCGCCCCGGGTTAAAAGCCGCGCCTTCAATGAACGGCATATTTCAAAACTTTGTCCACCTATAAGCCGCCCGGTGTTGTAAGCCGCATCTAACTGCGCTAAAGGAATGTCAAAAAAACAGTCAGATAGGTCAGTCAAACTTTAATAATATATTAAAAACCAGCGTTCTAACAACTCTGTTCACTCCCAAAATGTACGCAAATGTGCAATCACAAACATACGTATATCAACATGGACAGAGCTGCATGAAAAAAGCCACCCGGCCTCTTCGCGTAAACTTAAACTTACCTTAACCACTCGCTCATCTTTTCTTCATCCATCCCTTCGAGTTAGCTTTTATGATGACGCCGGCTGGAAAGGTCTCTTTTGGCAAGGTCTTCCTTTTGAATATCACCATGGGTGGAAGTCTCTGGCCATTAGCATGGCAAGCTAGAACCACAGTGAAGGATGACTTCTCATTCCCTGTGGTGCGAATATTCACCGTACGTGCGCCCGTTGTATCCACAGTGCGGTTCACAGGAATATCAAAAGTCAGTGGAACCTCGTCCATGTTGATAATGTTCTCTGGCCGGATCTTTTTTTCAGCTATCTTGTTTTTACAATATGCACGGAAAGTAGCCAGCTTTTCTTGAAAGTCTTTAGGCAGTTGCTGTGAAATAGTAGTCCGTGTGCGGATGGAGAGATTGCGTCTTTTCATGAACCGGATCCCTGTCGCTTAGTAGGAGCCATTTTGTGGTCTTTACAGATGTAAACACACAAAGGAAATGAAACGTACGGTAATATCCGCGCGCTTTTTCTTCTTCTACGCGGGCGGGTGGTTGCTTACAGTAGAAGAAGAAGCGCTTCCTGTTCTATGGGGGCGGGTGCTTACCTTGGCGGTTGCTTGCGTAGAAGAAGAAGCACTTCCTCTTCTACGGGGAAAAAAGATGGCGGCTGTTTACCGTAGTTGCGAGACCGAAACTTTATGAAAATGAATCTTAATATTAATCCATATATAAAGCGCACCGGGTTATAAGCCGCACTGTCAGCTTTTGAGTAAATTTGTGGTTTTTAGGTGCGGCTAATAGTGCGGAAAATACGGTATATATATATATATATATATATATATTTGACAAAAACAGCATAAGAAAAATTAAATAACATTATCTTTTATATCGACAGACCCGAAGTTGATCTAGAAAGGTAAGCGTATAATATTTAAAAAATATGTTTTTATGACTGAAACCCTTTTGGGTTCCCAGGACCAAACTCGAAGGGCGGTCCTGAAGGTTAAAAAAATCTATATATTGTATTGGTTTAGAAAAAAATATGCTTTGCTTTGACTTTTCAGTGCGTGGCCCTCAGTGGAAAAAGTTTGTGAGACCTCTGGTTTAGAGCGGTTGAACGCTGCTGTGTTTGCCACCATAGATTTGTTAGAAAGGACTTGATGATTCTTTCTTGGCCTTTCCGCGTACATTCAGGGTCATGGCGTCCTGGAGATGCCGTCAGGAACAGGGAAGACCATCTCTCTGTTGTCCCTCATTGTTGCGTACCAGAGGGTGAGTGACGCTCCCACTGTACTTGAAGAGCTCCTGACTCGCGAACGTGGCACGAGAGCTTCACTAAATAATGTTCTGCCTCTTCAGGCGTTCCCTCTGGAAGTGACCAAGCTCATCTACTGCTCCAGAACGGTTCCTGAGATTGAGAAGGTGCGTCCGATTGCAACACCAGCGTACGGGCGGAAACATTTCCGGTGCTTATGAGATTGTCTTGTTGTTCAGGTGGTTGAGGAGCTCAGGAAGCTGATGGAGTTTTGTTCCAAAGAAACGGGCGAGAGAAACAACTTCCTGGCTCTGGCGCTTTCCTCCCGGAAGAACCTCTGCATCCACCCTGAGGTGAGTTGTCAAGAACATGCCGCAGCAGGAGAGAATCATGTTCAAGGACACCACAATCAGTCCCTCCTGGAATTTGCAATGTCACGATCACACCAATTCCTATTGATTTAACCAATTCTCATGTCGTCCTATGTATGGCTCGGTCCCCTTCTAACTGGTTCATGTCTACGCCGCTAAGCCTTCTGGGTAGTGATGGGTCCGGCAACACCGATGCATCGGCGCATGCGTCGAGCTCATAGAGCAAAACCCTGTGTCGGTGCGCGTACCGCTTTTAGAAAGTCACGTGACCGATCATGAGCTGTTTTGGTCACGTGACCGATACGCCAACTGTGTCGCACCGACGCCTCCTCTGTGCCCTGTGAGCGGCTCTTTTCTACAGCCGGAGAAATAATAACTTAAGAGAAATCGTCTAAAATGTAATACGTCGGAAAAACTTTTTTTTTTTTATAAAAATGTGTAAAAAAATAAAATTAAAAAAATTCCCAGTCCACAATCATCCACAACACGTTCTCTTAGATTTCCATGTTATGATACATGTTCACATTATTTATTGACTGTATCTAAAAAAGATAAAAATATATTTTTATTTAAATGAAGATATGAAATCATCCTAAATGAAATACAATGACTTGGTTTATATTATTGTATATACTAGGGCAGGGGTCACCAACGCGGTGCCCGCGGTCACCAGGTAGCCCGTAAGGACCAGATCAGTCGCCCGCTTGCCTGTTCTAAAAATAGCTCAAAGAGCAGCACTTACCAGTGAGCTGCCTCTATTTTTAAAATTGTATTTATTTACTAGCAAGCTGGTCTCGCTTTGCTCGACATTTTTAATTCTAAAAGAGACAAAACTCAAATAGAATTTGAAAATCCAAGAAAATATTTTAAAGACTTGGTCTTCACTTGGAATAAGCGGTAGAAAATGGATGGATGGATGGGTCTTCACTTGTTTAAATAAATTCATTTATTTTTTACTTTGCTTCTTATTACTTTTAGAAATACAATTTTAGAGAAAAAAATACAACCTTAAAAATGATTTTAGGATTTTTAAACAAATATACCTTTTTACCTTTTAAATTTCTTCCTCTTCTTTCCTGACAATTTAAATCAATGTTCAAGTATTTTTAATTTTTTTTATTGTAAAGAATAATAAATATTTTAGCTTCTGTTTTTTCGACGAAGAATATTTGTGAAATATTTCTTCAAACTTACTATGATTAAAATTCAAAAAAATTATTCTGGCAAATCTGGAAAATCTGTAGAATCAAATTTAAATCTTATTTCAAAGTATTTTGAATTTCTTTTAACATTTTTGTTCTGGAAAATCTAGAAGAAATACTGATTTGTCTTTGTTAGAAATATAGCTTGGTCCAATTTGTTAAATATTCTAACAAAGTGCAGATTGGATTTTAACCAATTTAAAACATGTCATCAAAATTCTAAAATGTATCTTAATCAGGAAAAATTACTAATGATGTCCCATAAATTATTTTTTTAATTTTTTCAAAAAGATTCAAATTAGCTAGTTTTTCTCTTCTTTTTGTCGGTTGAATTTTGAATTTTAAAGAGTCGAAATTGAAGATAAACTATGTTTCAAAATTTTATTTTAAATTTTTTCGTGTTTTCTCCTCTTTTAAACCGTTCAATTAAGTGTTTTTTTCATCATTTATTCTCTACAAAAAACCTTCCGTAAAAGGAAAAAAAAAATGTACGACGGAATGACAGACAGAAATACCCTTTTTTTTTTATATATATACATTTATTTATTTAGCTATTCTTGTTTAAATCACACTTACGTGTAACTTACAAATGACAATATATTTATTTATTTAAGTGTGTATCAAACTGGTAGCCCTTCGCATTAATCAGTACCCAAGAAGTAGTTTTTGGTTTCAAAAAGGTTGGTGACCCCTGTACTAGAGCATCAAATCAGTGTCAGTTGAGTCGGTCCATAGGTTGCCTGTAGGGATTTTTAATGTCCAGCAGATGTCAGTATTTAGTGACACAGTATCGACACAGTATCAATACAGTTTTGCAATGTGTCGAAACGCTTCATGACGCCTCATCAACCCATCACTACTTCTGGGTAATGTAGTATATAAACACGTGTCCCGACTGCCTACATTTATTTCTACTTTATTCAGCCCAAGGTAAGATAATTAAGAAGATATTTTCATTTGCAAAGCTGACCTAGCAAAGAGGCATTATTTACATGTTAGAGATGTTGAAGTGTGATGATAATCTCTCATCGTCTTTCATTTGCCAACAAAAATAGCTCTATAGCAGGGGTAGGGAACCTGTGGCTCTTTTGATGACTGCATCTGACTCTCAGATTAATCTTAGCTGAAATTTGCTTAACATAAGTAATGAATAATTACTCTGGTAATCACAGTGTTAAAGGGGAACATTATCACAATTTCAGAAGGATTAAAACCATTAAAAATGAGTTCCCAGTGGCTTATTTTATTTTTCGAAGTTTTTTTCAAAATTTTACCCATCACGCAATATCCCTAAAAAAAGCTTCAAAGTGCCTGATTTTAACCATCGTTATATACACCCGTCCATTTTCCTGTGACGTCACATAGTGATGCCAATACAAACAAACATGGCGGATAGAACAGCAAGGTTTAGCGACATTAGCTCGGATTCAGACTCGGATTTCAGCGGTTTAAGCGATTCAACAGATTACGCATGTATTGAAACGGATGGTTGTAGTGTGGAGGCAGGTAGCGAAAACGAGATTGAAGAAGAAACCGAAGCTATTGAGCCATATCGGTTTGAACCGTATGCAAGCGAAAGCGACGAAAACGACACGACAGCCAGCGACACGGGAGAAAGCGAGGACGAATTTGGCGATCGCCTTCTAACCAACGATTGGTATGTGTTTGTTTGGCATTAAAGGAAACTAACAACTATGAACTAGGTTTACAGCATATGAAATACATTTGGCAACAACATGCACTTTGAGAGTGCAGACAGCCCATTTCAGGTGCGCTAAGAACATATATTTTTCCACGATTTCAGCACTCAGGTTAACCATACCTAAATAGACACAAAATACTGCAGACTACCCGAATGTACTCGAATGATTGAAAAAAATAAATGTTTTTAAGCTAAATTATTGGTAAACACAGTTTATGTATAATAATTTACGTAAAACCGCGAGTAATGAATAAAGTTTTCATCAATTAATATATTCTGTAGACATACCCTCATCCGCTCTCTTTTCCTGAAAGCTGATCTGTCCAGTTTTGGAGTTCGATGTCAGCAGGCCAGGGAAGCTAGGGTCTTTATTGTTGGAAATGCATCTGCTTTGAGTGTCGCAGGATATCCACACATTCTTGCCATCTCTGTCGTAGCATAGCTTTCCTCGGTAAAGTGTGCGGAACAAACGACTGACCATTTCGTCGGCTTTCCCTCGTATTTTGAACAAATTTCGTCCAATTTCTTGCCACTTTTGCATCTTTGGGCCACTGGTGCAACTTGAATCCGTCCCTGTTCGTGTTGTTACACCCTCATACCTGCCAACTACTCCGGTTTTCCCGTATTTAGTACGGTTTTCATCAACCTATTCCGGGTTACGGTTGCAGTGATAAAAAATACGGTTTTTCATTACCGTATTTTCCGCACTATAAGGCGCACCTAAAAACCACAAATTTTCTCAAAAGCTGACAGTGCGCCTTATAACCCGGTGCGCTTTATATATGGATTAATATTAAGATTCATTTTCATAAAGTTTCGGTCTCGCAACTACGGTAAACAGCCGCCATCTTTTTTCCCCGTAGAAGAGGAAGTGCTTCTTCTTCTACGCAAGCAACCGCCAAGGTAAGCACCCGCCCCCATAGAACAGGAAGCGCTTCTTCTTCTACTGTAAGCAACCACCCGCCCGCGCAGAAGAAGAAGAAGAAGAAGAGCGCGGATATTACCGTACGTTTCATTTCCTTTGTGTGTTTACATCTGTAAAGACCACAAAATGGCTCATACTAAGCGACAGGGATCCGGTTCATGAAAAGACGCAATCTCTCCATCCGCACACAGACTACTATTTCACAGCAACTGCCTAAAGACTTTCAAGAAAAGCTGGCTACTTTCCGTGCATATTGTAAAAACAAGATAGCTGAAAAAAAGATCCGGCCAGAGAACATTATCAACATGGACGAGGTTCCACTGACTTTTGATATTCCTGTGAACCGCACTGTGGATACAACGGGAGCACGTACGGTGAATATTCGCACCACAGGGAATGAGAAGTCATCCTTCACTGTGGTTCTAGCTTGCCATGCTAATGGCCAGAAACTTCCACCCATGGTGATATTCAAAAGGAAGACCTTGCCAAAAGAGACCTTTCCAGCCGGCGTCATCATAAAAGCTAACTCGAAGGGATGGATGGATGAAGAAAAGATGAGCGAGTGGTTAAGGTAAGTTTACGCGAAGAGGCCGGGTGGCTTTTTTCACGCAGCTCCGTCCATGTTGATATACGACTCCATGCGCGCCCACATCACGCTGGTTTTAATATATTATTAAAGTTTGACTGACCTATCTGACTGTTTTTTTGACATTCCTTTAGCGCAGTTAGATGCGGCTTATAACACGGGGCGTCTTATAGGTGGACAAAGTTTTGAAATATGCCGTTCATTGAAAGCGCGGCTTATAACCCAGGGCGGCTTATGGTGCGGAAAATACGGTAATAATTTTTAAAAGTTTTTTTTTTAAGTTTTATTCACGAAATCGCGTAACAACAATGACAATCGACACTGCTTCCCGTAACTTACTTTCGAGCCATTCCGAATGCCATGCGCGAGGCTATTTATAGCACCGCTGCCAAGCACGAGGCACCAGTTGCCATTGTTTCCAAACGAGCGAACGATCATGGAATCAGCCGGAGAAAAATCGCATACGAGTATTAAACCGAAAAGAAAACTGCAGTCATTCCGTGAAGAATATTCAAAAGCCTATCCGGGAATAATTATCTGTTCCAAAAAGGGTGAAAACTACGCGAATTGCACCTTGTGCAGACAAGATTTTTCGATCGGACACGGAGGAATTAGCGATGTAAAAGACCACGTTGGGACAAAAAAACACAAGTCTAATGCCGTTGCTAGCGATATAAGTGGAAAACTTTCAACGTTTTTCGGATTTTAGCCACAAAAAGGTAATGACACCAATGTTATCTATTGGAATTGTTTAGTACTGTTATACTGTTAAAAGTGTTTATACTATTTATGCTTTCAAGTCCAAGTTGAAGAAATCTTGTTAAATGTTGACAGCATAACTACCAAAATACAGAAGTATGTCCTTAATATTTTTGCAGTGCTATTTCTGTTGAAAAGTTCAAATGATTACATTAGAGATGTGATGTGCCACTTTTCAAGTGTCTGATGGCTTCAATTAATTTTCATTCATTTTTCATATTTTGAATTCTTAATTCCATGCTATTGACAGGACTATTAATTTTAATGAAGTTAGCTTACCATGTTTACAGTATGATAATTGTGATAGAAATGTGAATATTTTTTACAATTGAACAAGGCAGTAGATTATACAAGCTTGGACAGAAAGTTAATAATGACACCAATTTTTTTTTTAATGGAATTGTTTAGTACTGTTTTACCATTTGTTTACTGTAAAAAGTGTTTATACTTTCAATGAACAAATTGAAGTCTTGTGAAAGGTTGACAGGATAACTGGCATTAACTGTCAAAATCATTTCAAACTATTGAAGTTAGCTTACAGAATAAACATGTCAATCAACCCATATGATTTTTGCTGTAATATTTTTGTTTTGAAAAGTCACTGTGACTGATAGAAAAGTGATGGTTTTAGCAACATTTTAACCTGTCTGAATGCAATCAATCATTTTGCGTCGGGGGGCGAAGGAACCCCCCACCAGGACTTCGTCCTGGACCTACCGGGGCCTGCGGCCCCTGGACCCTGGCTACTAGGTTTTTCTGATTTCAAAAGTTGGCAGGTATGTATTTGGCTTTCATGGCTCTCTCAGCCAAAAAGGTTCCCGACACCTGCTCTATACTGTGAATGGATGTTTAAGATGAGACGGCCAAACACTTTTCAAGTGTAAATAAACACGGAGAATGTCTCTATCTGGTGGACAACAGAGCACACAACAAATAAGTATTTGGTGGGGTTTGTTTCAGTAATTATTATTATTAGTTTTAATTAATTCAATTATTACAACTAGAAATGTCCGATAATATCGGACTGCCGATATTATCAACCGATAAATGCGTTTAAATGTAATATCGGAAATTATCGGTATCGGTTTCAAAAAATAAAATGTATGACTTTTTAAAAGGCCGCTGTGTACACGGACGTAGGGAGAAGTACAGAGCGCCAATAAACCTTAAAGACACTGCCTTTGCATGCCGGCCCAATCACATAATATCTACGGCTTTTCACACACACAAGTGAATGCAAGCATACTTGGTCAACAGCCATACAGGTCACACTGAGGGTGGCCGTATAAACAACTTTAACACTGTTACAAATATGCGACACACTGTGAACCCACACCAAACAAGAATGACAAACACATTTCGGGAGAACATCCGCACCGTAACACAACAGGACAAATACCCAGAACCCTTTGCAGCACTAACTCTTCCGGGACGCTACAATATACACCCCCCGCTACCCCGCCCACCTCAACCTCCTCATGCTCTCTCAGGGAGAGCATGTGCCAAATTCCAAGCTGCTGTTTTGAGGCATGTTGAAAAAAATAATGCACTTTGTGACTTCAATAATAAATATGGCAGTGCCATGTTGGCATTTTTTTTACATAACTTGAGTTGATTTATTTTGGAAAACCTTGTTACATTGTTTAATGCATCCAGCGGGGCATCACAACAAAATGAGGCATAATAATGTGTTCATTCCACCACTGTATATATCGGTATCGCTTGATATCGGAGAGTTGGACAATATCAGCAAAAAAGCCATTATCGGACATCTCTAATGACAACATTTTGACAAAGAGCTCTGAGTGGGTGATTTTACTGCCATCTAGTGTCTACTTTGAAGTCTATGTACCGTATTTTCCGCACCATAAGGCGCCCTGGGTTATAAGCCGCGCCTTCAATGAACGGCATATTTCAAAACTTTGTCCACCTATAAGCCGCCCCGTGTTGTAAGCCGCATCTAACTGCGCTAAAGGAATGTCAAAAAAACAGTCAGATAGGTCAGTCAAACTTTAATAATATATTAAAAACCAGCGTGATGTGGGCGCGCACGGAGTCGTATATCAACATGGACGGAGCTGCGTGAAAAAAGCCACCCGGCCTCTTCGCGTAAACTTAAACTTACCTTAACCACTCGCTCATCTTTTCTTCATCCATCCCTTCGAGTTAGCTTTTATGATGACGCCGGCTGGAAAGGTCTCTTTTGGCAAGGTCTTCCTTTTGAATATCACCATGGGTGGAAGTTTCTGGCCATTAGCATGGCAAGCTAGAACCACAGTGAAGGATGACTTCTCATTCCCTGTGGTGCGAATATTCACCGTACGTGCTCCCGTTGTATCCACAGTGCGGTTCACAGGAATATCAAAAGTCAGTGGAACCTCGTCCATGTTGATAATGTTCTCTGGCCGGATCTTTTTTTCAGCTATCTTGTTTTTACAATATGCACGGAAAGTAGCCAGCTTTTCTTGAAAGTCTTTAGGCAGTTGCTGTGAAATAGTAATCCGTGTGCGGATGGAGAGATTGCGTCTTTTCATGAACCGGATCCCTGTCGCTTAGTAGGAGCCATTTTGTGGTCTTTACAGATGTAAACACACAAAGGAAATGAAACGTACGGTAATATCCGCGCGCTTCTTCTTCTTCTACGCGGGCGGGTGGTTGCTTACAGTAGAAGAAGAAGCGCTTCCTGTTCTATGGGGGCGGGTGCTTACCTTGGCGGTTGCTTGCGTAGAAGAAGAAGCACTTCCTCTTCTACGGGGAAAAAAGATGGCGGCTGTTTACCGTAGTTGCGAGACCGAAACTTTATGAAAATGAATCTTAATATTAATCCATATATAAAGCGCACCGGGTTATAAGGCGCACTGTCAGCTTTTGAGAAAATTTGTGGTTTTTAGGTGCGCCTTATAGTGCGGAAAATACGGTAGTATAAAACATCAATACAGTATTTGTGTTGCAGGCCTGTGAATGTTTGAGGTTACATTTACAAGGAACACATGGAATATTGTTAACAAATTCATTAGATCAAAAGTTAATTCAATGTATTTGCGGTAAAAGCCTCAAACATTGCAACTTTAGCTGCAACTTTGTGAAAAAGCTGCCGTGAACTTAAGCACTTTATACCTCAATCGCGAAAGAAGAAAAAAGCCCATGAAATCCTGAAAAATAGGGAGTTTTGGAAAAAGGGACTTGTGTTTTCTTCCAGGTGAGCAGTCTGCGCTTCGGCAAGGAAGTGGACGGGAAGTGTCACAGTCTGACGGCGTCCTACATCCGTGCTCAGCGTCACAGCGACCCCGACCTGCCCTCCTGCAGCTTCTATGAGGTGCCCATATCGCCGCCAGCACGTGCAGTCGCCGGCTCCTCGCTATTAACCTGCTGCACTTCCCTGCAGGAGTTTGACGCCGTCGGCCGGCAGGTGCCGCTACCCGCCGCCGTCTACAACCTGGACGACCTGAAGGACTTTGGACGCAGGAAAGGCTGGTGTCCTTATTACCTGGCGCGCTACGCGGTACGCGCCGTCCGACAGGAAGTGAAAGAATGCCGCAACCCCACCCCCAGTAACGTTGTCCCCACCAGATCCTGCACGCCAACATCGTGGTGTACAGCTACCACTACCTACTCGACCCCAAGATAGCCGACCTGGTGTCCAAAGAACTGGCCAAGAACTCCGTGGTGGTCTTTGACGAGGCGCACAACATCGGTGAGTGTCACGGTTCATCAGCACAAAATGTTTGGGATCTTCCCGCCAGCAACAGATGCATACTTGCCAACCCTCCCGGATTTTCCGGGAGACTCCCGAAATTCAGCGCCTCTCCCGAAAACCTCCCGGGACAAATTTTCTCCCGAAAATCTCCCGAAATTCAGGCGTAGCTGGAAGCCACGCCCCCTCCAGCTCCATGCGGACCTGAGTGACGTCAGGTGCGCAACACCACGTAAATCGTTGGCCAACCAAAAAGTAACCCCAGTATGCTATAGCCAACATTCACCAGGAGATGGCAACAGACAAACATAGATCACTATTACATTCCTCCCCTTTTAGAAATGTATAGAAGTTACTCAAAATAAATAAACAACCCAACCAAAAAAATGCAGCAGCTCGATTAAAAAACTGTACTTAAGCCACATTCTTTTCTTTTTTTTTTTTAGTACTCAACTCTTAACCCTCATTTGTAAAAAATAACATGCTTATTATACAAACAGTATTTGTACACCTTTAACACAGATTTTTATACTGTCTTCAGAGATTCAGTTTTTTTGGTGGTACTCGAAACCTTTCTGGGTACCTACGAAGGGGTGTTCAGCATGGTTAGAAAAATAGTGACAGAGAATAGAACAAGGATGGACAATTCAACCCTTAACTCAACAATGAGTAGATGAGTGTTATATGTGTAAATAAATGAACACTGAAATTCAAGTATTTCTTTTATTTATTTATATATATATACAATAAAATATATATATAATTAAAAAAAAATATATATATACCGTATTTTCCGCACCATAAGGCGCCCTGGGTTATAAGCCGCGCCTTCAATGAACGGCATATTTCAAAACTTTGTCCACCTATAAGCCGCCCCGTGTTGTAAGCCGCATCTAACTGCGCTAAAGGAATGTCAAAAAAACAGTCAGATAGGTCAGTCAAACTTTAATAATATATTAAAACCAGCGTGATGTGGGCGCGCATGGAGTCGTTTATCAACATGGACGAAGCTGCGTGAAAAAAGCCACCCGGCCTCTTCGCGTAAACTTAAACTTACCTTAACCACTCGCTCATCTTTTCTTCATCCATCCCTTCGAGTTAGCTTTTTATGATGACGCCGGCTGGAAAGGTCTCTTTTGGCAAGGTCTTCCTTTTGAATATCACCATGGGTGGAAGTTTCTGGCCATTAGCATGGCAAGCTAGAACCACAGTGAAGGATGACTTCTCATTCCCTGTGGTGCGAATATTCACCGTACGTGCTCCCGTTGTATCCACAGTGCGGTTCACAGGAATATCAAAAGTCAGTGGAACCTCGTCCATGTTGATAATGTTCTCTGGCCGGATCTTTTTTTCAGCTATCTTGTTTTTACAATATGCACGGAAAGTAGCCAGCTTTTCTTGAAAGTCTTTAGGCAGTTGCTGTGAAATAGTAGTCCGTGTGCGGATGGAGAGATTGCGTCTTTTCATGAACCGGAAACCTGTCGCTTAGTAGGAGCCATTTTGTGGTCTTTACAGATGTAAACACACAAAGGAAATGAAACGTAATATCCGCGCGCTTCTTCTTCTTCTTCTACGCGGGCGGGTGGTTGCTTACAGTAGAAGAAGAAGCGCTTCCTCTTCTATGGGGGCGGGTGCTTACCTTGGCGGTTGCTTGCGTAGAAGAAGAAGCACTTCCTCTTCTACGGGGAAAAAAGATGGCGGCTGTTTACCGTAGTTGCGAGACCGAAACTTTATGAAAATGAATCTTAATATTAATCCATATATAAAGCGCACCGGGTTATAAGCCGCACTGTCAGCTTTTGAGTAAATTTGTGGTTTTTAGGTGCGGCTAATAGTGCGGAAAATACGGTACTTAAAGGAATATCTCCATCGAGACAGAGAGACTTTTAAAACTGAAGAAAGATAAGGAAGACTTCTATAAACAAGTTATCGATGCTTTTGATCAGAAGCAGCTGCGCATGGACTCATAAGTAAAGGTAAGACCATATTAACGTTTTTTGTATTAAATGTGCTTTTCATGATGGTATCCTTACATCACTCAAATTTATAAGCGCAGGCCTAAATTTACCCCACGCCTTTTAGAGCAGGAGAGAGAAAAGGTTTTAAATTAATTAGCGCCCTGGCGGCTAGTCAAGTATGCGACGCGTCGACGCACAAAAACGGCGTCGACGTATTTACGTAATCGATGACGTCGACTATGCCGACACGTCGTTTCAGCCTTATTTGTTGGCATTGAAAATTGCAACATTGCCTCGATATAGTTTGGCTGAGTTGAGCTCTTAGTGCTGCTGGAGTGATCGCCAAGTGACTTGAAGTCATACGCAACCCCGGTACCGAAACATGGCCCTGTTGGATTTTACGTGAACTTGCGAGATTTGGTCTGTGCCAAAAAAGTAGTGGATTCTGTACTCCGACACACGGTTGAGCAGCACACTGAGAGGCCATAAAGATGTCCTGCCTTAAGAAGGAGCTCATGTGTTTGCCTGTCTTCGCAGACAACGTGTGCATCGACTCCATGAGCGTCAACATCACCCGGCGGACGCTGGACCGTTGTCAGGGCAACGTGGAGACGCTGCAGAGCACCATACAGAAGTAAGTAGGACACCAGCTGGCACTGGTTTCACTGATTGATACGTATGTTCTTCTGTTGTCTATCATTGTCATACGTCATGTTGTTATTTTGACAGCTAAATGTCAACACTATATTGACGATAACAAAACATGGCATGGTATGAGGATTGAGGAAAAACGCGAACTCAAATGAACGCCATCTAAAAATAGTATGTACCGTATTTTTCCGACTATAAGTGGCAGTTTTTTTCATAGTTTGGCCGGGGGTGCGACTTATACTCCGGAGCGACTTATGTGTGAAATTATTAACACATTAGCGTAAAATATCAAATATTATTTATCTCATTCGCGTAAGAGACGAAGCAAATGGATGCAATTGTCACTCACACGCCAACCAATAAGAATTTGGTGGGGTAGGGTCATAGCAGAAGTGCATTGTGGGTCATGGGATGCTAACTGCTATATGCTACTGCCGTAGTTATTAAAATGGATCACATCAACATTGGCGGTAACTTATAAAAACTGAGAAGGACTGAACAAAAATGGCACGAAAAGGAAATAATATAGTGCAGATTACAAGCTGGACGTAGTGAAATATGCAGCAGAGAACGGCAATCCAGCAGCAGAAAGAAAGGACATACCAGAGGCGACACCGAGGAAGAAGATTTCATGGGATTTAGCGATTAGGAGTGACAAGATTGTTTGGTAAACGTAT
The DNA here is from genome assembly GCF_033978685.3 of Nerophis lumbriciformis. Classification (NCBI taxonomy): domain Eukaryota; kingdom Metazoa; phylum Chordata; class Actinopteri; order Syngnathiformes; family Syngnathidae; genus Nerophis; species Nerophis lumbriciformis. The sequence continues at coordinate 1,158,906 of NC_084564.2, forward strand.
AGCATGTTCTATATGTTATAGTTATTTGAATGACTCTTACCATAATATGTTACGTTAACATACCAGTTGGTTATTTATGCCTCATATAACGTACACTTATTCAGCCTGTTGTTCACTATTCTTCATTTATTTTAAATTGCCTTTCATTAGAAAGACATTAGTCTATTCTTGCTGTTGGCTTTTATCAAATACATTTCCCCCAAAAATGCGACTTATATGTTTTTTTTCCTTCTTTATTATGCATTTTCGGCCGGTGCAACTTATACTCTGGAGCGACTTATACTCCGAAAAATACGGTAAACATTTTTAAAAATAAATATTAAAATATAAATAATGCATCACAATGAGAGACTAATAGTATTGTAGTTGTAATAATAGCAATAAATAAAATAGAAAATAACAGAATAAATATGAAAAACCTAAGAAGAGTTCGTCTTATTATTATGCATACCTGCCAACTACTCCGGTTTTCCCGTAATTAGTACGGTTTTCATCAACCTATTCCGGGTTACGGTTGCAGTGATAAAAAATACGGTTTTTCATTAATTTAAAAAAAAAAGGGTGAAAACTACGCGAATTGCACCTTGTGCAGACAAGATTTTTCGATCGGACACGGAGGAATTAGCGATGTAAAAGACCATGTTGGGACAAAAAAACACAAGTCTAATGCCGTTGCTAGCGATACAAGTGGAAAACTTTCAACGTTTTTCGTCGCCCAAACAGATTCTTTGGATGTGATAAATGCCGAAGTTTTATTTACGGAGGCAATAATTGAGCATGGACTTCCAATCGCACTGGCTGATCACATGGGACAGTTAAATGTTTGTAATGCAACCTTTAAAAATCATTACGCGGTGATCGCGGTCCCAAAAATAAACTTTTCTTGCATGATAATGTCCAGAAAAACTCGCTTTATATTACTATAGAGTCCTTTTAACGAATGAGTTTGATGGTTTATCACAAACCTTAAATGAAAGAAGTCCTTTGTTCTCCTGCACCATGCATGCGCTTTGGCCTTGCTTCGTGTTTGGTGCGCAATCCTGTCGGCTGTATTTCACAGCACGTCTTTGACAACTTGAAGTGGCATAAAACATTTAAAACAAAGGGGTTATAGGAACAATCACTTTCAGTGTTTTATGCCACTTCAAGTAAACTTATCATAAAGTTACCATATCATTTTTGCAGTATGATCAATCTGATAGAATAAATTTGGATTTTAGCCACAAAAAGGTAATGACACCAATGTTATCTATTGGAATTGTTTAGTACTGTTATACTGTTAAAAGTGTTTATACTATTTATGCTTTCAAGTCCAAGTTGAAGAAATCGTGTTAAATGTTGACAGCATAACTACCAAAATACAGAAGTATGTCCTTAATATTTCTGCAGTGCTATTTCTGTTGAAAAGTTCAAATGATTACATTAGAGATGTGATGTGCCACTTTTCAAGTGTCTGATGGCTTCAATTAATTTTCATTCATTTTTCATATTTTGAATTCTTTTGAAAGGCTTACAAAAAAACTACATTTGAATTGTAATTCCATGCTATTGACAGGACTATTAATTTTAATGAAGTTAGCTTACCATGTTTACAGTATGATAATTGTGATAGAAATGTGAATTTTAGGCACAGAATATTTTTTACAATTGAACAAGGCAGTAGATTATACAAGCTTGGACAGAAAGTTAATAATGACACCAATTTTTTTTTAAATGGAATTGTTTAGTACTGTTTTACCATTTGTTTACTGTAAAAAGTGTTTATACTTTCAATTAACAAATTGAAGTCTTGTGAAAGGTTGACAGGATAACTGGCATTAACTGTCAAAATAATTTCAAACTATTGAAGTTAGCTTACAGAATAAACATGTCAATCAACCCATATGATTTTTGCTGTAATATTTTTGTTCTGAAAAGTCACTGTGACTGATAGAAAAGTGATGGTTTTAGCAACATTTTAACCTGTCTGAATGCTAATAATCATTTTGCGTCGGGGGGCAAAGTGAACCCCCCACCAGGACTTTGTCCTGGACCTAGCGGGGCCTGCGGCCCCTGGACCCTGGCTACTAGGTTTTTCTGATTTCAAAAGTTGGCAGGTATGCAAATGTTCAATAGAAAGTGCATATTAATAACAATTCAACTTCCTGTCATGTGACAGGATCAAAGAGACGGACGCTGCCAAACTGAAGGAGGAGTACCGGCGGCTGGTGGAGGGCCTGAAGGAGGCCAACGTTGCCCGGGAAACGGACGTGTATCTCGCTAATCCCGTGTTGCCAGATGAGGTCCTGCAAGGTATTGTTTATTTTCACCCGTTCTCCTTTGCCGGATGCACCGATTGGATGTTTGTTTGGCCACAGAGGCAGTTCCTGGCACCATCCGCACTGCAGAGCACTTTGTGGGCTTCCTGAAGCGCTTCATGGAATATCTCAAGTCTCGTCTGAGGGTGCAGCACGTCGTGCAGGAGAGCGCCCCGCAGTTCCTCAAAGACATCTTTGAGAAAGTCTGCATCGACCGCAAGCCTCTCAGGTCTGCACCTTGCAGAGGCGTGGCCTGGTGTCATGTGACTCCCCCACCCTTCTCTCATTGGAACAACGCCCTGCATCTCCCCCGCAGGTTTTGTGCGGAGCGTCTGCAGTCGTTGCTACGGACCCTGGAGATCGCAGACATCGCAGACTTCTCAGCCGTCACGCTCATCTCCAACTTCGCCACGCTGGTCAGCACGTACAGCCAAGGTGCGCTCGCCGCCGTCCTGGTGGTCCCACTTCATCCTGATGGACTCTTCTCCTTCTAAAGGTTTCACCATCATCATCGAGCCCTTTGAGGACCGGACGCCAACAATCGCCAACCCCGTCTTGCACTTCAGGTAGGCGGCTCCATCACTTATTTACGTTTCAGTCGTGTCTTCAAATATTGCAACTTTGACATTTTTAAGCATTTTCTACACATTTTTTAACCTCAATTGAGTATTTATTGAAGTTGTATGCGTTACACTGCAGTATTTTTGTCTCATTTTCTATTATGTTGTGGTAATCAATAAAGCAGTGTTTCCCACACATTCATTTATTTGTGGCGGCCCGCCACGAAAGAATTACGTCCGCCACAAATGGATTTTTCGGCTTCTGACTCGCTCGACCGCTCATAAAAGCAATGGGACTCTGTCTGTGAATGTACCTTGTAGTTACAACTCCGGTGCAGTAGGTGGCGGTAGCCTACTATGCATTGTAACTCTGCCAATAGCACTTAATTCACCTGGTGGGCCAGAAGAAGAAGAAGACGGCGGAGTAAAAGAACGGACCGACCGGATCAAAATACGAGGGTAATATAGGTTGTAGGTAGATAAGTTATAGCTGCATTGCTCGCGGCTCGTCATATATTTAACGTTAATCCGCGATTTCACCGAGCGTTTCACTCACGGTGAGCAGCCTGACGCTGCTTCATTAACACCGCCGCTGTTGTCACGTCACGTGTTACCATACCGACGAGCTAACGTGTCCAGGTTATAACCCTGTTGTCAATAAACACACGTGGAGACGGTGCTTCAGATACTGCATTAATAATGAAGCTAAATTGTCCACTGCAGCATGTGAATGCAATGAAAAGAATAAAATCTGAGCCAACCAGGTGTTAAAATGTTGTCCAGGTTAATGTTTTGGCCATTAAAGGCCCTTCATTTCAAGATTTCAACTGTGATCGGGCTTTAAACAGGTGGCTGACCTGTTCAGATGGGTGTAACTCAGGGGTGCTCACACTTTTTCTGCAGGCGAGCTACTTTTCAATTGATCAAGTCGTGGGGATCTACCTCATTCATATATATCATTTATATTTACTTATTTATGAAATATATGTTTTTGTTAACAAGTTAAAGGTGTTTAATGATAATGCAAGCATGTTTAACACATATAGTTAATATTGTTAATAAATTAAAGGTGTTTAATGATAATACAAGTATTTTTAATACATATAGTTAATATTGTTAACAAGTTAAAGGTGTTTAAAGATAATACAAGCATGTTTAACACATATTGTTAATAAATTAAAGGTGTTTAATGATAATACAAGTATGTTTAATACATATAGTTAATATTGTTAACAAGTTAAAGGTGTTTAAAGATAATACAAGCATGTTTAACACTTATAGTCAATATTGTTAATAAGTTAAAGGTGTTTAAAGATAATACAAGCATGTTTAACACATATAGTTAATATTGTTAAAAGTGGTTAAAGATAATACAAGCATATAGATTCCTTTCTTTCATGAAGACAAGAATATAAGTTGGTGTATTACCTGATTGTGATGACTTGCATTGATTGTAATCAGACAGTGGTGCTGATAACGTCCGCATTTTCGAATGGAGGAGAAAAAAAGTCCTCCTTTCTGTCCAATACCACATGAAAGTGGTTGGTTTTTGGCATCTTATTTGTCCAGCTTCCGTACTCCTTTGTATACACTTTACAAGAAATACATTGTCGGCAAACTCCGTAGCTTGCTAGCTTGTGCACGCCAGCTTTCTGAGACTCTTATTTTGGTAGCGCAGGCAGGATGAAGAAGCGCTTTTATTGTGCAACTGTGCAGTCGGTCTTTGGAGTTTTGACGACAGGTACGGCGCCAGAGTCTGTTGAAATAAAGTGTTTCTCGCCTTCCAGTCGGTAATTTGAATGAGCTGGCAGCAGCCAGCGTCATCTCAGAAGACCCTCGGGTGCCGTGAATGTCAATCAAGTGACGTCATAGTGAAGATTTATGATCGCTCATTTTTAGGACTATTTTTTTTAATGCCTGGCTGGTGATCGCCTGACACACCCTCCGAGATCGACCGGTAGCTCGCGATCGACGTAATGAGCACCCCTGGTGTAAATAAAAACTTCTCCCTATCGGCGTATTACGGATACGACAACAGCAGAAGTCAGACTGATTTGCAGGTGTGTAATTTGTTGTGAGTTTATGCACTGTGTTGGTTTTGTTGTTTGAACAAGGTGATGTTCATGAACGGTTCATTTTGTGCACCAGTAATAAAACATGGTAACACTTTAGTATGGGGAACATATTCACCATTAATTAGTTGCCTATTAACATGCAAATTAGTAACATATTTGCTCGTAACTAGTCATTATTAAGTACCGTATTTTTCGGAGTATAAGTCGTACTGGCCGAAAATGCATAATAAAGAAGGAAAAAAACATATAAGTCGCACTGGAGTATAAGTCGCATTTTTTGGGGAAATGTATTTGATAAAAGCCAACAGCAAGAATAGACATTTGAAAGGCAATTTAAAATAAATGAAGAATAGTGAACAACAGGCTGAATAAGTGTACGTTATATGAGGCATAAATAACCAACTGGTATGTTAACGTAACATATTATGGTAAGAGTCATTCAAATAACTATAACATATAGAACATGCTATACGTTTACCAAACAAACAACAAAGAGCCTTATTGGACCAAAAATACAAAAACAAATCTGTCTGGAGCCGCAAAAAATTAAAAGCCATATTACATACAGATAGTGTGTCATGAGATATAAATTGAATTAAGAGGACTTAAAGGAAACTAAATGAGCTCAAATATAGCTACAAATGAGGCATAATGATGCAATATGTACATATAGCTAGCCTAACTAGCATATTAGCATCGATTAGTCATGCAGTGACCAAATATGTCTGATTAGCACTCCACACAAGTCAATAACATCAACAAAACTCACCTTTGTGCATTCATGCACAACGTTAAAAGTTTGGTGGACAAAATGAGACAGAAAAAGAAGTGGCATAAAACATGTCCTAGAAAGTTATACATGTAAACAAACTAAGGTGAGTTCAAGGACTGCCAAAATTAGTAGGACAAAACGGCGCTCGCCAAATACTGGAATCAGTGAAGCATGTTTAATATAAACAGTGTGCTTTATAACAATTAGGGAGGTTTGTGTCATGTTTGTCCTCCTACAGAAACCATATTAAAACAAAAAATATATTTTTTTCCCCTCAACTTTTTCCATTTTTCATACATTTTTGAAAAAGCTCCAGAGAGCCACTAGGGCGGCGCTAAAGAGCCGCATGCGGCTCTAGAGCCGCGGGTTGCCGACCCCTGGTCTAGTCTCTTACGTGAATGAGATCAATAATATTATTTGATATTTTACGCAAATGTGTTAATAATTTCACACATAAGTCGCTCCTGAGTATAAGTCGCACCCCCGGCCAAACTATGAAAAAAACTGCCACTTATAGTCCGAAAAATACGGTACTTATTATAACCCTAACCCTCTAACCCTAACTAAATAACTCTAAATGAAGTCTTTGTTACTTAGAATATGTTCCCCACACTAAAGTGTTACCAAAAACATATAACTTTGTCTTGAATTTGAAAAAAAACAACTTTATTTTTCACTAAAGAAGGGTTGGGTGAATGGTGGGGTTCTGTACCTCCAACAAGGTTAAGAAGCACTGGACTAGAAGCACCACTGCTGTCTGGGCACATTTGAAGTGGAAATGAACTTTGTTGATGCACTTCATCTTCGACATCAGCTCCACGTGACGTTGGTGAGCCTTTGGCGTGACACATACTTGCCAACCCTCCCGGATTTTCCGGGAGACTCCCGAAATTCAGCGCCTCTCCCGAAAACCTCCCGGGACAAAATTTATCCCGAAAATCTCCCGAAATTCAGGCGGAGCTGGAGGCCACGCCCCCTCCAGCTCCATGCGGACCTGAGTGACGTGTTGACAGCCTGTTCACAACATTGCCGTAAACAGCAATGTTGTGACACTTTTAAACAGGACAATACTGCCATCTACTGTACATGCATATGTGACCCACCCATAATGTGTCACATTGTTGTGTTGATTTAATTATTTTATTGTGTGGTTTGAATTCGTTTTTGGAGCTGTCATTCCACATTTATCAGTATTCACATTGGTCAGTAGGGGGCAGTAGGGCGTTTCTTCCCAATTGAATGCTATCACCTGCAGACCGGAAGTGTCTTGTCATTCTGATGAGAGCCACCAGTCTGTGAACAATTGAAACGTCCTGTGTGCTTTTTCCTCCTGTATAACAGGTTAGTTTTGGTGAATCAACTCACTGAATAATATCCATGTGATCTTTATAAGTTTAAGTACACATTCTGATGGTGGAGCCTAACTCTAAAGTGTTTGTGAGTTGTAGTTTGTATTTGTGAATGAAGCTGCAGTAATCAATACAAAAAGGCGACGTGAGTACGCAATGTTTATATAGGAACTTCTGATCCTAATTCAGACTCCCAAATTAGAGCTCCCATTTTCTTATTGATTTTATAATGTATATTTGTATAATGTGTGTGTTCTGAAATAGTGACAGAGAATAGAACAAGGATGGCCAATTCAACCCTTAACTCAACAATGAGTAGATGAGTGTTATGTGTGTGTATATGTGTAAATAAATGAACACTGAAATTCAAGTATTTATTTGTATATATATATATATATATATATATATATATATAAATATATATATAATAAAATAAATATATATATATATATATATGAAATACTTGACTTGGTGAATTCTAGCTGTAAATATACCCCTCCCCTTTTAGCCACGCCCCCACCCCCACCCCCTCCCCCCACCTCCCGAAATCGGAGGTCTCAAGGTTGGCAAGTATGAGGCAGGGTGATGCTTGGAGGATCTTCCAGTCTAGTGGCGAATACTGTAATGTACAGTCCAACACACTCAAGGCGACTATATGGCTGTTATTTCATGTTTAGACTTGGACTTCCTTTTTATTGTCATTCAAATGTGAACTTTACAGCACAGATAAGAACCAAATTTCGTTACATAAGCTCATGGTAGTGCAGGATAAAAAAGCAATAAGGTGCATATATAAATAAATAAATAATATATAAATATATATATATATATAAAATAAATAAATATATATATAAAATAAATAAATATATATAAATAAATAGATTACATATAAATATATTGCACTTTTTCACATGTGTCCACGTTTATGGATGTATGTTATATTGTCTTTTTTATTCCAGCCAGTTAATCCAATGTTAAAATAATTTTAATGCTCTATGAAAATATCTGATTTGTTAATAATAATCCTTCTTTGTGGAAATGTGTTTATCGCGAGGGACGACTGTATTTTCCAACAAGTTGAGGACTGGGTGTGGTCTGTCTTCTCGCTCCTCAGCTGCATGGACCCGTCCATCGCCATCAAGCCGGTCTTTCAGAGGTTCCAGTCGGTGGTCATAACCTCGGGTGTAAGTTGCTCGCCCTCCTCTTCAGCCTCTTCATCTTGTCGTGGTGACTTCAAAGCTTTCTGTCCCCGGCCAGACGTTGTCCCCGCTGGACATCTACCCTCGCATCCTGGACTTCCGGCCCGTCACGGTGGCGTCCTTCACCATGACGCTGGCACGCACCTGTCTGTGCCCGCTGGTGCGTCAAACACCGGCCACGTCCCCCCCGTGACCCCGCTCTCATCCCATCGTCTTGTCTCCACAGATTGTTGGACGGGGGAACGACCAGGTGGCTCTCAGCTCCAAGTTTGAGACCAGAGAGGATTTTGGTGAGTGGAAATTGTTGCGTTTTGGACCAGTTGTTCCTCCCAGGGAATTCAAGTCACAATTCTCTCCCTAGCTCTTTACGACACTTAAAGCTGAGTTGAAAAACCACCAGAGACAGAATAGGTATTTTGTTGTATATTTTCAAAGCTTTGCCAATATACATTTTGAGACCAGTCTAACTCTCGAACATTCTATCGCGCCTCCCAAAATGGTCTGTCTTCCCAACGCCAAAAACCCCTCTTTCCTTCCCCCTCCCTAGCCATATTACAAGCACAACGTCTCCCTAGCCATAATACATTCCAAAGAACTCAAGGTTAACACACACAGTTTACTTGCTGACAGAGCATCAAGAGAAGAAATGGAAAACACGAGCTGTTTTCAAATATGACTAAGAAATGAAAGAAGTACAACTTAAATTCGGATATACCGTATTTTCCGCACCATAAGGCGCCCTGGGTTATAAGCCGCGCCTTCAATGAACGGCATATTTCAAAACTTTGTCCACCTATAAGCCGCCCGGTGTTGTAAGCCGCGTCTAACTGCGCTAAAGGAATGTCAAAAAAACAGTCAGATAGGTCAGTCAAACTTTAATAATATATTAAAAACCAGCGTTCTAACAACTCTGTTCACTCCCAAAATGTACGCAAATGTGCAATCACAAACATACGTATATCAACATGGACAGAGCTGCGTGAAAAAAGCCACCCGGCCTCTTCGCGTAAACTTAAACTTACCTTAACCACTCGCTCATCTTTTCTTCATCCATCCCTTCGAGTTAGCTTTTTATGATGACGCCGGCTGGAAAGGTCTCTTTTGGCAAGGTCTTCCTTTTGAATATCACCATGGGTGGAAGTTTCTGGCCATTAGCATGGCAAGCTAGAACCACAGTGAAGGATGACTTCTCATTCCCTGTGGTGCGAATATTCACCGTACGTGCTCCCGTTGTATCCACAGTGCGGTTCACAGGAATATCAGTTGCTGTGAAATAGTAATCCGTGTGTGGATGGAGAGATTGCGTCTTTTCATGAACCGGATCCCTGACGCTTAGTAGGAGCCATTTTGTGGTCTTTACAGATGTAAACACACAAAGGAAATGAAACGTACGGTGATATCCGCGCGCTTTTTCTTCTTCTACGCGGGCGGGTGGTTGCTTACAGTAGAAGAAGAAGCGCTTCCTGTTCTATGGGGGCGGGTGCTTACCTTGGCGGTTGCTTGCGTAGAAGAAGAAGCGCTTCCTGTTCTACCGGGAAAAAAGATGGCGGCTGTTTACCGAAGTTGCGAGATCGAAACTTTATGAAAATGAATCGTAATATTAATCCATATATAAAGCGCACCGGGTTATAAGCCGCACTGTCAGCTTTTGAGTAAATTTGTGGTTTTTAGGTGCGGCTAATAGTGCGGAAAATACGGTATGTAAATATCTTCCTCCGACAAAACGTCTTTTTGAATGGCGTCAAACACCCTTTTGAAAATGTTCCTTTTCCAGCTGTGATTCGTAACTACGGCAACCTCTTACTGGAGATGTCCGCTGTCGTTCCTGATGGCATCGTGGCCTTTTTCACCAGTTACGTCTACATGGAGAACATCGTGGCGTCCTGGTACGAGCAGGTCAGTGTCTGTATAGCGGTTAGCATGCGGCAAGCGTAGCATGACGCCAAGTTGTGTGTGTGTGTGTGTGTGTGTGTGTGTGTGTGTGTGTAGGGCATTCTGGAGAACATCCAGAAGAACAAGCTGATCTTCATCGAGACGCAGGACGCCGCCGAGACCAGCATGGCGCTGGAGAAGTACCAGGAGGTCATGCATGTCACCGTCAATCATTGCATACCTGCCAACTACTCCGGTTTTCCCGTAATTAGTACGGTTTTCATCAACCTATTCCGGGTTACGGTTGCAGTGATAAAAAATACGGTTTTTCATTAATTTAAAAAAAAAAAAGGGTGAAAACTACGCGAATTGCACCTTGTGCAGACAAGATTTTTTGATCAGACACGGAGGAATTAGCGATGTAAAAGACCACGTTGGGACAAAAAAACACAAGTCTAATGCCGTTGCTAGCGATACAAGTGGAAAACTTTTAACGTTTTTCGTCGCCCAAACAGATTCTTTGGATGTGATAAATGCCGAAGTTTTATTTACGGAGGCAATAATTGAGCATGGACTTCCAATCGCACTGGCTGATCACATGGGACAGTTAAATGTTTGTAATGCAACCTTTAAAAATCATTACGCGGTGATCGCGGTCCCAAAAATAAACTTTTCTTGCATGATAATGTCCAGAAAAACTCACTTTATATTACTATAGAGTCCTTTTAACGAATGAGTTTGACGGTTTATCACAAACCTTAAATGAAAGAAGTCCTTTGTTCTCCTGCACCATGCATGCACTTTGGCCTTGCTTCGTGTTTGGTGCGCAATCCTGTCGGCTGTATTTCACAGCACGTCTTTGACAACTTGAAGTGGCATAAAACATTTAAAACAAAGGGGTTATAGGAACAATCACTTTCAGTGTTTTATGCCACTTCAAGTTGTCAAAGACGGTATGCTGGTGCCCGACTGCCACAAGTGGAACAAACATTTGAAACAAAGGGGTTATAGGAACAATCACTTTCAGTGTTTTATGCCACTTCAAGTAAACTTATCATAAAGTTACCATATCATTTTTGCAGTATGATCAATCTGATAGAATAAATTTGGATTTTAGCCACAAAAAGGTAATGACACCAATGTTATCTATTGGAATTGTTTAGTACTGTTATACTGTTAAAAGTGTTTGTACTATTTATGCTTTCAAGTCCAAGTTGAAGAAATCTTGTTAAATGTTGACAGCATAACTACCAAAATACAGAAGTATGTCCTTAATATTTTTGCAGTGCTATTTCTGTTGAAAAGTTCAAATGATTACATTAGAGATGTGATGTGCCACTTTTCAAGTGTCTGATGGCTTCAATTAATTTTCATTCATTTTTCATATTTTGAATTCTTTTGAAAGGCTTACAAAAAAACTACATTTGAATTGTAATTCCATGCTATTGACAGGACTATTAATTTTAATGAAGTTAGCTTACCATGTTTACAGTATGATCATTGTGATAGAAATGTGAATTTTAGGCACAGGATATTTTTTACAATTGAACAAGGCAGTAGATTATACAAGCTTGGACAGAAAGTTAATAATGACACCAATTTTTTTTTTTAATGGAATTGTTTAGTACTGTTTTACCATTTGTTTACTGTAAAAAGTGTTTATACTTTCAATGAACAAATTGAAGTCTTGTGAAAGGTTGACAGGATAACTGGCATTAACTGTCAAAATAATTTCAAACTATTGAAGTTAGCTTACAGAATAAACATGTCAATCAACTAGGGCTGCAGCTAACGATTATTTTTCTATCGATTAATCTATAGATTATTTTTTCGATTAATCTATAGATTATTTTTCCTTTTACCGATTTTTTTTTTTTTTTTTTTTTTAAATGAAGAGGAAAAAATAAATGTAGGCCAGTTTTTTCAAAAGGCATGGCTTTTATTTACAAAAAAAAAAGTACGGCCACTCAGTCAACATTGACAACAACATGACAAAATATTCTGTAACAATGTAAACATTTAAAACTTTTAACATTTAACAAAATTAAAAGTAGCTTATTTGCTTTTTAATGTGCAAATATAAAAGTAAACATCCAGTGCAAATCTTAATATTCTGGAATAGTATAAGCATTTCAAAAGTAAAAGTATTGCTTATTTTGCTTTAAAATGTGCAAAAATAAAGATAAACATCCAATACAAAAAAGTGCAAAACGGAAATATTCTGTAACAAGTGTAAACATTTCAACAAAAGTAAAAGTATTGCTTATTTGCTAAAATGTGCAAAAATAAAGCTAAACATCCAATACAAAAAAGTGTACAGTGTAAACATTTCAACAAAAGTAAAAGTATTGCTTATTTTGCTTAATAACACAACAATGATAGTATGATTAAAGTGAAAGTTAATTGTTGGTTTGTACATAGTATATGTAACTGTTAATGTTGTAAAAGGTATTTGCACAACTAATTAACGTTAGCGTTTGTGACACGTCTTGTGCCGTGGGGTTCTTTCAGGACCGACAGACTGGACGCCAGACGGCTTTGCCAGGTTTACAATCTTTTAATTTTACACAAAGTCTTTTCTCTTCCAACTGCGCGGATCGCGCACCTGGGCACGATTGCGGCGTCGCTCCCGGCGCGCCCCGCCTCGCCGCTCGCTCGCCGCCGCCGCCTCTCCACAGCGTTAAAGAGGAGCGCGTCTTTGTAAACACTGAACAGGCACGCCAAACGCGCCTCTCAGAGCGAAACGGTGCTTTAGTTTATGAATTTACAACGCAGATACAAATGACACATTCATGTTTTTGTGTAATAATGACAACGTATACGCACGCGGACGATTGACTTGTTGATGGTGATGGCAAGAACGCTGTCGGGGGTTTTCTTTTCAAATGTTCGTTCATAGCCGTTGTGCTGCTATGATAGGCCATTTCCGCTCGACACAGTGTGCATACAACAACATTATTAGGCCGTTTATTGAAATACTCCCACACTTTTGACGACTTTTGGCGTGCTTTTTTCCCCTCGCTCGCATCGTCTGCTTTGCGCTCCGCCATGACAGTAAAGTAGAGTGACGTAAATATGCGACGCGCCGACGCACAAAAACGGCGTCGACATATTTACGTAACCGATGACGTCGACGCGTCGTTTCAGCCTTACAATCAACCCATATGATTTTTGCTGTAACATTTTTGTTTTGAAAAGTCACTGTGACTGATAGAAAAGTGATGGTTTTAGCAACATTTTAACCTGTCTGAATGCTAATAATCATTTTGCGTCGGGGGGCGAAGGAACCCCCCACCAGGACTTTGTCCTGGACCTACCGGGGCCTGTGGCCCTTGTAATTGAACTTTTGAAATCAGAAAAAGAAAAGAACTTTTGAAATCAGAAAAACCTAGTAGCCAGGGGGCTACTAGGTTTTTCTGATTTCAAAAGTTGGCAGGTATGTCATTGCCTTGAAAGAGTGTTGACCTCTGA
>NC_084564.2:1177500-1197500 GCF_033978685.3 Nerophis lumbriciformis
AATATAATGTACAAGTTACACCTTTTGAATGCAATTACTGAAATAAATCAAGTTTTTCAAAATATTCTAATTTACTGGCTTTTACCTGTATAACAACGGGCGGGTGCGGTTCTGATCAAATGTTACATCGGGTGGATGGCGGATGGTTGACGACTTTCTGATGCGGTTGCGGATGAAATAATTGCCTATCCGCGCATCTCTAGTCCACGCCTTTAAACGCCCTCTTGTGGACAAACTGTGCCGTGACATGACGAGAAGTGAAAATGTCTGAAGTGCAAGTTTAAATTGAACTTGTAACGACAAACTAATGATTGTGTCCTCGCCTGGAATGTGAATTGAAGTAAGAATGTCTGCATGTCACACACACACTTCATGACATCTCTGGAACATTCAGAGGTGCCTCAAACAAGAACAGTGTGCTTTTTCACTCTGAGATCCATCTTGTGTTTGTAGGCTACCAAAACAAACCACATACTATTTTACTTTATCAATATAAATGGACCCTCAGTGTGTGTGTGTGTGTGTGTGTACGTTAGCTGGTGCCAAGTGATCCTCTCCTGGTGAGGCTCTGCGTGCTGGAGCTCAGTCCTCGATGGTCCGTCAGCGAGCGCGACTGAAGAACAAAACCAAAGCAAGAATTAAACCCCCTGCTGAGTCGTCATTGTGTTGTTGCTCAACTTTGATGTGCGTGTTAAAAAGCAAATGCTTCATTATCTAACATTAAGGTCATGTCACCTGGCCGCCATCTTGACTTTCTCCTCCAACGTTGAGAAAATTCAGCGAGTTGGCGCGTTTCATCCTGCAGACACGAAGGTACTCGGTTTTGTATTTAAAAAAAAAAAAAAAAACATTTAAAATGAAAGCCTCAGTTTTTACCCAGCATTCCTTGGGGCGGCGTCATCCACGCCGGCGCCCTTCAGCTTGCGGACCAGCTTCTCGCTGCTTCGCCGTATGGACTCTCGCAGTTTGGTGAAGGAGCCGCTGCGCCTCAGGGGTCCCTCCTGGTGGGGTTGGGCCTCGTCTCCGCCCGACCAGCTGGGCCGGGCGTCACCTGGGTCGACAAGACGGGAAGCGTCTAAACCAGAATAGCCCAAAAAGCTGCGACCCACAGCTAATTTTCACGGCAAGATGAAAAACACTATTACATAAAACAGTGTAATAAAGAGCAAACAGGTGACAGGTAACGACAACAAGTTGCAATGTTGACTCTAATAACACAAAGATGAAAAATACTATTACATAAAAATGAAAGTGAAAATGAAAAAATACTATTACATAAAACAGTGTAATAAAGAGCAAACAGGTGACAGGTAACGACAACAAGTTGCAATGTTGACTCTAATAACACAAAGATGCCATCTTTAAAACTCATTGCTGGAAAACAATGAATCAAAGTCTGTACTTCACCTCAAATATTACACTTTCAAATATTTGTTAGGAAAAATATTCCATATTTGGTGTTTTTACCTTAAAAACAGTTTTATTTAGGTTTTTGTAGGGGACGGCGTGACGCGGTCACCTAGCAACCTGAGTTCAATCCCCACCTTCTACCAACCTCGTCACGTCCGTTGTGTCTTTGAGCAAGACACTTCACCCTTGCTCCTGATGGCTGCTGGTTAGCGCCTTGCATGGCAGCTCCCTCCATCAGTGTGTGAATGTGTGTGTGAATGGGTGAATGTGGAAATAGTGTCAAAGCGCTTTGAGTACCTTGAAGGTAGAAAAGTGCTATACAAGCATACTTGCCAACCTTGAGACCTCCGATTTCAGGAGGTGGGGGGTGGAGGGTGGAGGCGTGGTCAGGGGTAGGGTGGGGCGTGGTTGGGGGCGTGGTTAAGAGTATATTGACAGCTAGAATTCACCAAGTCAAGTATTTCATGCATATATATATATTAGAGATGCGCGGATAGGCAATTATTTCATCCGCAACCGCATCAGAAAGTCGTCAACCATCCGCCATCCACCCGATGTAACATTTGATCAGAACCGCACCCGCCCGTTGTTATATATCTAATATAGACGATGCAAGGCATTAGTGAGGTTATAAAGCTTTTGCCTGTTAAAGAAAGGAGACTGATCCAATGCAGCCCAGACATTCGCGTGCCACGCTGTCACGACCCAGACGCACACCAGTGCGCAATCATATGGGAGCCGCGCTGAGCGCACCTCCAAGCGCGTCTCGCTGCCGGCGACGGCCGGGTATGGGCCCGACGCTCCAGCGCCATCCATTTTCAGGGCTAGTTGATTCGGCAAGTGGGTTGTTACACACTCCTTAGCGGGTTCCGACTTCCATGGCCACCGTCCTGCTGTCTATATCAACCAGGGTGAGCCCCACCCCTTTCGTGAGCGCACTGCGCGCGGAGTGACCCCTGTTACGCGCCCCCGGCAACAGGGGTGGCGGGCAGGTAAGCTGCGCGGGCGGAGCGCGCGGAGTGACCCCTGTTACGAGCCCCCGGCCACGGGGGTGGCGGGCAGGTAAGCTGCTTACCTGCTGCGCGTGACGCCGGCCGCGGCGAAGGCGAACGAGGCGGGGTGTCGGTGCGGTGGGCGCGGTGGTGACCCTGGACGTGCGTCGGGCCCTTCTCGCGGATCGCCTCAGCTACGGCTCCCGGTGGGGCCCTCTCGGGGGAAGGGGCCTCGGTCCCGGACCCCGGCGAGGCGTCCCTTCTCCGCTCCGTAAAAGTGTCCATCTCTTTTCTTTTTTTTCTTCTGTTGTGGCATATGCTGCAGGTGCCTGCTCGTTTTTCGTATGTGGGTAACAACATTTAACTATGTATATATATTTACCAATTGGTTTAACTGCCACCCGCCTGAATCTATTTAAAATCTAATTTTTTTTTATTTCAACCGCCCGACCCGACCCGCTGATAAAATCTAATTTTTTTTCATTTCATCCGCCCGATCCGCGGATAATCCACGGACTCCGCGGTTGTGCCCGCAAACCGCGCATCTCTAGTATATATATATATATATATATATATATATATATATATATATATATATATATAATCTACATCCTGAAAATATGCAAACAAAACTGTGTTTGGATAATTGATACTTCAAACTTGCATAAATAAATATTAAGGAATATAACATAACTTGGCTTCTGAGAGCTTCAAAATGTAATGAATAAAATGCTAAAGTTGTTGATAAACAAGCAATTATTTTAATAATTAAATATGGTCATTTTAAATGAATTATTATGATCATTTAAAATTAATTATTTCAAATATGTTTATTTCAATTCTATGGCGGGATGTAATAAGGAGTCAGAAAAAATACAAAAAAAAATACAATTCATTTTGATGTTTTTAGCAAAATATAATAAAAATGTATTTAGTTTTTTTTTTATATTAATAAATATATTTATTTTTAGGTAAGATAAACATAATAATACAATGTATCTCTAGTCTGGATGATTTAGTTCTTGTCACCCTGTTGTCCTCCCGTCATGAAAAAAGGCTGTCCTCACTCAGGTCCGCATGGAGCTGGAGGGGGCGTGGCCTCCAGCTCCGGCTGAAAATCGGGAGATTTTCGGGAGAATATTTGTCCCGGGAGGTTTTCGGGAGAAGCGCTGAATTTCGGGAGTCTCCCGGAAAATTCGGGAGGGTTGGCAAGTATGTATACAAGTATAACCCATTTAGGGCTGCAACTAACAACTAATTTGACTATCGATTAATCTGTCGATTATTACTTCGATTAATCGATTAATAATTGGGTAAAAAAGACAAACTACATTTCTATCCTTTCCAGTATTTTATTTGAAAGAAAAAAAAACAGCATATTGGCACCATACTTATTTTGATTATTGTTTCTCAGCTGTTTGTAAATGTTGCAGTTTATAAATAAAGGCTTATAAAAAAATAAAATAAAATAAAAAGTAGCCTCTGCGCATGCACATAGCATAGATCCAACGAATTGATGACTAAATTAATCGCCAACTATTTCTATAATCGATTTTAATCGATTAGTTGTTGCAGCCCTAAACCCATTTACCATTTTTCCAGTTGACAAAAAGTGCATAAAACAAGCAAACAAAATCAAATGAAAATTAAAGCTGCAAGCAGCATTGGTCGGGCCCGCGTATTTGGCAGGTGCTAGTCCTAAGTGTCCCAATACTTTTGTCCAGTGATAGTCATAAGTGTCCCAATACTTTTGTCTACTTTTAGTCTGAAGTGTCCCAAGACTTTTGTCTAGTGTACCTATCTTGTCTGCATTGTGTGGGCACGTTGGTGCTTCCTGCTTTTAAGCAGCCATCTTAAAAAAACAGCAGTGCAGCAGCATCAGCGCAGCGGGTCTTTGAAGGGTCATAAAATCAAAACCGGAGCAGTTAGAAAAAAAGCGCTTCTGTCATTGTAATCAGAAGGGTTCAATCTCTCTCCTGTGTTAGTTTGAAGGCGAAACGACAAACGCGCTCAGAGGAGATCGTTTTTGAAGGAAGGTGACCGGTTTTTACAAAAAATTTGTTTTGAAGGGGGAATAGCAAACTTCCTGTTGATTTTTGCTGGGGGTTGTCAATTTATGAAATGTAGGTCTAAGTGAGACCTACATAGAGGTTTTTGTTTCATGTCTCTCCGACCTTCCCAGTGGGAGTTACAGGCAGTTTTGTCATTTTTTTCTTCCGAGGAGCAGTTTTTTTTGTGTTTTATTAAAAAATTGCAGTAGAGCGCAATTTTGAGATTTGGGGTTAGGTTTTTTTTTAGATCGCAATGTTTGCCAGTCCTGATGTGTGTGTTCAGTTTGGTGAGTTTTGAAGCATGTTAAGGGGGTCAAATTACAGCTCAAAGAGGCAAAAGCGACTGTTTTTAGTACTTTTTTGTCTTGAAGGGGGAATTGCCAACTTCCTGTTGATTTTAGCCCGAGGATATACAATTATAAAATGTAGGTGTAAGTCAGACCTACATAGGGGTTTTTGTTTCATGTCTCTCCGACCTTCCTAGTGGGAGTTACAGGCAGCTTAGTTTTTTGTCTTCCTAGGGGGCGCTAGAGCGCAATTTTGAGTTTTGGGGTTCGGTTTTTTTATTAAAAGGCAATTTTCGCAGGTCCTGATGTGTGGGTCAAATATGGTGAGTTTTGAAGCATGTTAAGTGGGTCAAATTACAGCTCAAAGAGGCGGCGGAAGAAAAAAGAAAGAATAATAATAAAACCTTACAAATTCAATAGGTCCTTAAGTCCCATTGCAAAACCTTATGTCCCAAAGGGAGTCCTTATACAATGGGCCATGCGTGTCCTAAAAAGAAACATCCTTATGATCAACAGACATCTTGATCTGAAGTTGATTTAAAGATTTAAGAGTAAAAAGTAAAAAAAAAAAAAAGTTTGATGTATTTTGAATCCTTTTTGGATCCCTGAGTGTTGATTTTTTATTTATTTTTTAACTGCCATTGTTCAAAAACTAATAATTAGTAAAAAAAAAAAAAAATCAATGTTGTTTTGGTTTATTGACCTATTTAAGGCTCCAATCACTTCACATCTAATATTCCACCTGGAAATTTTTGTGGAGAAAATATTGCATATTTTGTGTTTCTGCCAAAGAAAACAGTTTTAACAAAAAGAGCATAAATCAATCGATAGATAGATTTGAAGTTATATTTATATTAGGGATGTCCGATAATGGCTTTTTGCCGATATCCGATATTGTCCAACTCTTTAATTACCGATACCGATATATACAGTCATGGAATTAACACATTATTATGCCTAATTTGGACAACCAGGTATGGTGAAGATAAGGTCCTTTTTTAAATATTAATAAAATAAGATAAATAAATTAAAAACATTTTCTTGAATAAAAAAGAAAGTAAAACAATATAAAAACAGTTACATAGAAACTAGTAATGAATGAAAATGAGTCAAATGAAGTGTTAAAGGTTAGTACTATTAGTGGACAATCATGTGTGCTTACGGACTGTATCCCTTGCAGACTGTATTGATATATATTGATATATCATGTAGGAACCTACCACAATATTAATAACAGAAAGAAACAACCCTTTTGTGTGAATGAGTGTAAATGGGGGAGGCTTTTTTTTTGGGTTGGTGCACTAATTGTAAGTGTATCTTGTGTTTTTTATGTTGATTTAATACAGGGGTGCTCATTACGTCGATCGTGATCTACCGGTCAATCTCGGAGGGTGTGTCAGTCGATCACCAGCCAGGCATTAAAAAAATAGTCCTAAAAATGAGCGATCATAAATCTTCACTATGACGTCACTTTCGTCACTTGATTGACATTCACGGCACCCGAGGGTCTTCTGAGATGACGCTGGCTGCTGCCAGATCATTAAAATGACCGACTGGAAGGCGAGAAACACTTTATTTCAACAGACTCTGGCGCCGTACCTGTCGTCAAAACTCCAAAGACCGACTGCACAGTTGCACAATAAAAGCGCTGCTTCATCCTGCCTGCGCTACCAAAATAAGAGTCTCAGAAAGCTGGCGTGCACAAGCTAGCAAGCTACGGAGTTTGCCGACAATGTATTTCTTGTAAAGTGTATACAAAGGAGTACGGAAGCTGGACAAATAAGATGCCAAAAACCAACCACTTTCATGTGGTATTGGACAGAAAGGAGGACTTTTTTTCTCCTCCATTCGAAAATGCGGACCTTATCATCACCACTGTCTGATTCCAATCAATGCAAGTCATCAGAATCAGGTAATACACCAACTTATATTCTTGTCTTCATGAAAGAAAGGAATCTATATGTGTTAAACATGCTTGTATTATCTTTAACCACTTCTAACTTGTTAACAATATTAACAATATGTGTTAAACATGCTTGTATTATCTTTAACCACCTTTAACTTATTAACAATATTAACTATGTGTTAAACATGCTTGTATTATCTTTAAACACCTTTAACTTATTAACAATATTAACTATGTGTTAAACATGCTTGTATTATCTTTAAACACCTTTAAGTTGTTAACAATATTAACTATATGTGTTAAACATGCTTGTATTATCTTTAAACACCTTTAACTTATTAATAATATTAACTATATGTATTAAACATACTTGTATTATCATTAAACACCTTTAACTTGTTAACAATATTAACTATATGTGTTAAACATTCTTGTATTATCATTAAACACCTTTAATGTATTAACAATATTAACTATATGTGTTAAACATGCTTGCATTATTTTTAAACACCTTTAACTTGTTAACAAAAACATATATTTCATAAATAAGTAAATATAAATGATATATATGAATGAGGTAGATCCCCACGACTTGATCAATTGAAAAGTAGCTCGCCTGCAGAAAAAGTGTGAGCACCCCGGATTTAATAAATAAAATAAAAAAATTAAATTATTTTTTTTTTATTTTTTTTAAACGATACCGATATTAAAAAAAACGATAGTGATAATTTCCGATATTACATTTTAAAGCATTTATCGGCCGATAATATCGGCATGACATCTCTAATTTATATAACGTATTTAACATTTTTATGACGAGACCCTTCCAGGTTTCCGAGACCAAACTTGAAGGGAGCCCTAAAGGTTCAAAAATAATGACATCTTGTATTGGATTTGAAAATGAAAAATATCACAACGGCCCCTGCATGCTTTGATGTTTTCAGTGTGTGTGGCTCTCAGTGGAAAAAGTTTGGACACCCCCAGTGTCCAATACAGGAAAAATTACTAATGATGTTCCATAAATTCTTTTTTAATTTTTTCAAAAAGATTCAAATTAGCTAGTTTTTCTCTTCTTTTTGTCGGTTGAATTTTGAATTTTAAAGAGTCGAAATTGAAGATAAACTGTTTCAAAATTGTATTTTAATTTTTTTCGTGTGTTCTCCTCTTTTAAACCGTTCAATTAATTGTTTTTTTTTTATCATTTATTCTCTACAAAAAACCTTCCGTAAAAGGAAAAAAAAAATGTACGACGGAATGACAGACAGAAATACCCATTTTTTTATATATATAAATTTTTATATATATAAATTCATAAATAAGTAAATATAAATGATATATATGAATGAGGTAGATCCCCACGACTTGATCAATTGAAAAGTAGCTCGCCTGCAGAAAAAGTGTGAGCACCCCTGATTTAATAAATCATTTAATAAAGCGTTTGTTCTCACGTTTGCAACTCACCTTCCACAGATCCAAACTCCTTCTGGTGTGCTCTGGTGAGGATCTCCTTGTAGAGAGCTTCTGCCTGACGGTACTTTCCCTGCTTGAGGTAACAGGACGCCTGACAGCCAGAGGACGAAGTAAGGCGAGCATGAAGCCAGGTCATTTGGTATCAAAACCCCGCCCCCCTCTGTGTCTCACCAGGTTGTTTTTGGTCTTGGCCACGTTGGCGTCGTCGGGGCCCAGTCTGCTCTGGTAGATGTGCAGAGCGCGCTCGTAGTACTGCTCCACTTCCTGGTACTTGCCCTGGTTCTGGCACAGCAGCGCCAAGTTGTTCAGCTGCTTGGCCACGTCGGGGTGGTCCGTGCCCAGAACCTGCCAGCGGGGGGGAGGGAAGGTGTGCGTAAGAAGAGTAAGGGGCGGAGTGGGGAGGCGGGGCTTAGGCTCACCTTCTCTCTGATCTGCAGCGCTCGTTTGCACAGTGGCTCCGCCTCCGTGTATTTGCCTCGTTTACCATAAAGCACCGCCAGGTTGTTCAAGGTGGCTGCCACCTACACACACACACACACATATATAAAGCTTATGTGTGTAATAGTGATGGGTTGATGAGGCGTCATGAAGCGTTTCGACACATTGCAAAACTGTATTGATACTGTGTCGATACTGTGTCACTAAATACTGACATCTGCTGGACATTAAAAATCCCTACAGGCAACCTATGGACCGACTCAACTGACACTGATTTGATGCCCTAGTACAGGGGTCACCAACCTTTTTGAAACCAAAAACTACTTCTTGGGTACTGATTAATGCGAAGGGCTACCAGTTTGATACACACTTAAATAAATAAATATATTGTCATTTGTAAGTTACACGTAAGTGGGATTTAAACAAGAATAGCTAAATAAATACATTTATATATATAAAAAAATGGGTATTTCTGTCTGTCATTCCGTCGTACTTTTTTTTTTCCTTTTATGGAAGGTTTTTTGTAGAGAATAAATGATGAAAAAAACACTTAATTGAACGGTTTAAAAGAGGAGAACACACGAAAAAAATTAAAATAAAATTTTGAAACATAGTTTATCTTCAATTTCGACTCTTTAAAATTCAAAATTCAACCGACAAAAAGAAGAGAAAAACTAGCTCATTTGAATCTTTTTGAAAAAATTAAAAAATAATTTATGGAACATCATTAGGAATTTTTCCTGATTAATATACATTTTAGAATTTTGATGACATGTTTTAAATTGGTTAAAATCCAATCTGCACTTTGTTAGAATATTTAACAAATTGGACCAAGCTATATTTCTAACAAAGACAAATCAGTATTTCTTCTAGATTTTCCAGAACAAAAATTTTAAAAGAAATTCAAAATACTTTGAAATAAGATTTAAATTTGATTCTACAGATTTTCTAGATTTGCCAGAATAATTTTTTTGAATTTTAATCATAGTAAGTTTGAAGAAATATTTCACAAATATTCTTCGTCGAAAAAACAGAAGCTAAAATATTTATTATTCTTTACAATAAAAAAAAAAATTAAAAAAAATTACTTGAACATTGATTTAAATTGTCAGGAAAGAAGAGGAAGACATTTAAAAGGTAAAAAGGTATATTTGTTTAAAAATCCTAAAATCATTTTTAAGGTTGTATTTTTTCTGTAAAATTGTATTTCTAAAAGTAATAAGAAGCAAAGTAAAAAATAAATGAATTTATTTAAACAAGTGAAGACCCATCCATCCATCCATTTTCTACCGCTTATTCCAAGTGAAGACCAAGTCTGTAAAATATTTTCTTGGATTTTCAAATTCTATTTGAGTTTTGTCTCTTTTAGAATTAAAAATGTCGAGCAAAGCGAGACCAGCTTGCTAGTAAATAAATACAATTTAAAAAATAGAGGCAACTCACTGGTAAGTGCTGCTCTTTGAGCTATTTTTAGAACAGGCCAGCGGGCGACTGATCTGGTCCTTACGGGCTACCTGGTGACCGCGGGCACCGCGTTGGTGACCCCTGCCCTAGTATATACAATAATATAAAGCAAGTCATTGTATTTCATTTAGGATTATTTCATATCTTCATTTAAATAAAAATATATTTGTATCTTTTTTAGATACAGTCAATAAATAATGTGAACATGTATCATAACATGGACATCTAAGAGAACGTGTTGTGGATGATTGTGGACTGGGAATTTTTTTAATTTTATTTTTTTACACATTTTTATAAAAAAAAAAAAAAGAAAAAAAAGTTTTTCCGACGTATTACATTTTAGACGATTTCTCTTAGTTATTATTTCTCCGGCTGTAGAAAAGAGCCGCTCACAGGGCACAGAGGAGGCGTCAGTGCGACACAGTTGGCGTATCGGTCACGTGACCAAAACAGCTCATGATCGGTCACGTGACTTTCTAAAAGCGGTAAGCGCACCGACACAGGGTTTTGCTCTATGAGCTCGACGCATGCGCCGATGCATCGGTGTTGCCGGACCCATCACTAGTGTGTACGACACAGAAAAAGCAAAGAACTTACAGCAGGGTGGTCCAATCCCAGTGTTTTCTCCCTAATGGCCAAAGCATCATTCAGCAGGTTAGCAGCCTCTTTGTATTTGTTTTGGTCTCTGAGGAAATGCAGTTTTGATGTCAGTCAGGATTTGGTGCAGAAATGTTGAGACGTCATTAGCCTCACCTGTACACCAGCGCCAGGATGTTCAACATGGTGGCGACATCAGGGTGGGTGTGGCCGGACGACTTCTCCAAGTCCTCCAAGGCCTGTGGACATGGGAGAGGAGCTTCAGAGGTTTTCAGTTAGGACTGCACAATTATTGGCATTTTAATCCCCATTGGGACGGGAGGAAACCATCCTCTGCTACCACGCGAACGACGGCGACGTGCTGCTGAAAAGTAGACGGCGAACGACGGCGACGTGCTGCTGAAAAGTAGACGGCGAACGACGGCGACGTGCTGCTGAAAAGTAGACGGCGACGTGCTGCTGAAAAGTAGACGGCGACGTGCTGCTGAAAAGTAGACGGCGAACGACGGCGACGTGCTGCTGAAAAGTAGACGGCGGACGGAAGGAAACCATTCGTGTGCTCACGTAAGAAAAGGCAGCGGCTGAAAATCACGCCAAAGACTCTGTTCCCGAAAAATAAAGAAGTCTAAACCATCTCACGACAATGTCTTCCCTGGAATGGTCCTGAGAACTCACCCGGAAGCGAGGGTCTTCCACAGATATGTTCCCAGAATAACTATTTTCTGCAGGTTTAGTGCTCACGAAGGAGTGCGGCTAAGTTGGTGTGGTATTACTGAATACAAGCGCCTTGGTCTGACTACGGTCTGTTTAAAAAAAATCCCCCAAAACCGCCATACTGTCAAGGTGACTTTTCCTGTTTTGTCAACATTTTATTCGCTCTCTGCAACACTCATTTTTACTTTCTCTTCTCACTCCATGCAAACAATCAATCATGAGACAACAGGAAGGCACAACCAAACTTGATAGTTGATACTGTCACCTGATTGGCTGTTAGCGTGTCACTCCCACTGGTCAATGATCACTTCCTGTGTTGCTCGGTTACCAGAGAGCGAGCACCTTTGTGCAACGCAGCGTTTCTCAAAGTGTGGGGCGCGCCCCACTGGTGGGGAATAGAGACATGACAGGTGGGGCGCGAGGAACGGGAGGAAATTTCACTTTAAATTTTTTTTTTATTATTATATTCTTAGATTATTTTTTTTACTATGCTTTCATTTTCTATAGACACTGTAAATCACTTTGTGATCCTGTCTGTGAAATCCGCTATATAAATAAATGGAAATTACCGGTACTTATTTTTACTGTAGGCTTTATATTTCTCGGTATGAGCGAAAGTTTGACAGACATAGCAACAGTAACTAATGGGGGCGGGGCTAAGCGGAACAAACTTTCGCGCGGATGGGTAGCAGGCTAATGTGTGGACCACAATTACACAAATATATACATTTGTGACTCACACCTCAAAGGTCGTCGAGCCAGAGCCAGCGCCTGCAGAGAAACAAAAATGTGACGGGCACACACTGTGTCATTCACCGGGAAGCACTCGCGTCAAGGCAGCTCAGCCCCGAACTCAATGAGGTTTTAACAGATGTTGTGAGCGCGGTAAATTTGATCAAAACACGATCACTGAAAGTGCGACTGTTCTCTGCACTGTGTGAGGAAATGGGAGCTGATCATACAGCCGTGCTGTTTCACAGTGAAGCAAGGTGGCTCTCCTGGGGGAAAGTGCTGTCACTTGCCCTGTCTTGCCAAATGCATAGCTCCTCCTTTTTTTTTGCAAAGATTGCAAAGTGGCACTTTTATTGTATTTATTATTGAACTTGATGCAAGTTATTTGATTTATTATTGAACTTGGTGCAAGTTATAACACTTTTTTTGATTTATTATTGAACTTGATGCAAGTTATTTGATTTATTATTGAACTTGATGCAAGTTATAACACTTTTATTTGATTTATTATTGAACTTGATGCAAGTTATAACACTTTTTTTGATTTATTATTGAACGTGATGCAAGTTATAACACTTTTTGATTTATTATTGAACTTGATGCAAGTTATAACACTTTTTTGATTTATTATTGAACTTGATGCAAGTTATAACACTTTTTTGATTTATTATTGAACTTGATGCAAGTTATAACACTTTTTTGATTTATTATTGAACTTGATGCAAGTTATAACACTTTTTTTGATTTATTATTGAACGTGATGCAAGTTATAACACTTTTTTTGATTTATTATTGAACTTGATTCAAGTTATAACACTTTTTTTGATTTATTATTGAACGTGATGCAAGTTATAACACTTTTTTTTTTATTATTGAACTTGATGCAAGTTATAACACTTATTTGATTTATTATTGAACTTGATTCAAGTTATAACACTTTTTTTGATTTATTATTGAACGTGATGCAAGTTATAACACTTTTTTTGATTTATTATTGAACTTGATGCAAGTTATAACACTTTTGTTTTATTTATTATTGAACTTGATGCAAGTTATACCACAGCTGCACAGTTATTTTATTTATCATTGAACTTGATGTTATTTTATGTTATTGAGTTTGAATGTATACAACTTGATGTTCAATAAATTTGAAAATGTTAAAGCTTGGCATTAGCGCTCTGTTGGGGCGATGGGGGCAGGTGGGGCTTGAAAACTCCCCCTTGTCCAAAGTGGGGGATGACAAAAAAAGTTTGAGAACCACTGGTGTAACGTCCGGTTTCTTTCGACAAAGAAAAAATATAAAACGTTTTATCGAATGCATTTTTTATTGATATCGGTTACGTGTCTTTCGCGATATTGTTTTATCGCCCAGCCGGAGGTGGTCACAAGTAAAGATTCACATGCACGCGTGTCAGTCACATGATCATATATTCATGTTGGAGTTGCAGGATCTAAAAAATGCGTTTTGCTCGCACAATTTCACACGAGTTTTCAGTCCCACTACTTTCCCAACATGGCTTGTGTCTGACCTGCTTGCAGAGGGGGACGGCGACCTCGTAGCGGCCCTGCGAGGCGTACTGGATGACAAGGTTGTGGAGCGTGCGGAGACGGGCGGGAATCTCGTAGCCGCCCTGCTGGGCCGCGGCGGCCACGCTGCTGTGGTGAGGCGCTGGCGACAAAGAGCACAAGCTTGTTATTGTCACTCACTGCTGCCTCCTCGGGGAAGTGGTGGTACTACAGGCAAGTAGTGCTTATACCAGGGGTGTCCAAACTACGGCCCGCAGGCCAAGTGTGACCCGCCAGCGTCTTCAAATTGGTCCTCGAGACGTCATGAGTTCATGAGAGCATCTTAAATACCAGGCGATCTCTGAATGCTACATATATTCACTGCCATCTTGTGGACAATAAAAGTAAATTAGCCCTTGAATGTACAAACCCCGTTTCCATACGAGTTGGGAAATTGTGTTAGATGTAAATATAAACGGAATACAATGATTTGCTAATCATTTTCAAGCCATATTCAGTTGAATATGCTACAAAGACAACATATTTGATGTTGTTTTTTTTTGCAAATAATCATTAACTTTAGAATTTGATGGCAGCAACACGTGACAAAGAAGTTGGGAAAGGTGGCAATAAATACTGATAAAGTTGAGGAATGCTCATCAAACACTTATTTGGAACATCCCACAGGTGTGCAGGCTAATTGGGAACAGGTGGGTGCCATGATTGGGTATAAAAGTAGATTCCATGAAATGCTCAGTCATTCACAAACAAGGATGGGGCGAGGGTCACCACTTTGTCAACAAATGCGTGAGCAAATTGTTGAACAGTTTAAGAAAAACCTTTCTCAACCAGCTATTTCAAGGAATTTAGGGATTTCACCATCTACGCTCCGTAATATCATCAAAGGGTTCAGAGAATGTGGAGAAATCACTGCACGTAAGCAGCTAAGCCCGTGACCTTCCATCCCTCAGGCTGTACTGCATCAACAAGCCACATCAGTGTGTAAAGGATATCACCACATGGGCTCAGGAACACTTCAGAAACTCACTGTCAGTAACTACAGTTGGTCGCTACATCTGTAAGTGCAAGTTAAAACTCTCCTATGCAAGGCGAAAACCGTTTATCAACAACACCCAGAAACGCCGTCGGCTTCGCTGGGCCTGAGCTCATCTAAGATGGACTGATACAAAGTGGAAAAGTGTTCTGTGGTCTGATGAGTCCACATTTCAAATTGTTTTTGGAAATTGTGGACGTCGTGACCAAAGAGGAAAAGAACCATCCGGATTGCTATAGGCGCAAAGTGTAAAAGTCAGCATGTGTGATGGTATGGGGGTGTATTAGTGGCCAAGACATGGGTAACTTACACATCTGTGAAGGCACCATTAATGCTGAAAGGTACATACAGGTTTTGGAGCAACATATGTTGCCATCCAAGCAACGTTACCATGGACGCCCCTGCTTATTTCAGCAAGACAATGCCAAGCCACGTGTTACATCAACGTGGCTTCATAGTAAAAGAGTGCGGGTACTAGACTGGCCTGCCTGTAGTCCAGACCTGTCTCCCATTGAAAATGTGAAGCCTAAAATAGCACAAGGGAGACCCCCGGACTGTTGAACAACTTAAGCTGTACATCAAGCAAGAATGGGAAAGAATTCCACCTGAGAAGCTTCAAAAATGTGTCTCCTCAGTTCCCAAACCTTTACTGAGTGTTGTTAAAAGGAAAGGCCATGTAACACAGTGGTGAACATGCCCTTTCCCAACTACTTTGTCACGTGTTGCAGCCATGAAATTCTAAGTTAATTATTATTTGCAAAAAAAAAATACAGTTTATGAGTTTGAACATCAAATATGTTGTCTTTGTAGCATATTCAACTGAATATGGGTTGAAAAGGATTTGCAAATCATTGTATTCCGTTTATATTTACATCTAACACAATTTCCCAACTCATATGGAAACGGGGTTTGCACTTTATTATAATAGCACAGCAATTACTTATATGACACAATCCAAACTAAATCCCTAGTCATGGTGCAAAAAAAATCCAACTAACATAAAAGGTCAACACACATGGTCAGACATAACACAAACTGCTTGTGGATATTAAAAAAACGTCCAAACACCATTAAAACAATTCTAAATTACACTCCTTTAAATGTATTAGAGTGCATGATGGGAACTATGTAAAACATTATCTCCACACTTACAGGTAAAAGCCAGTAAATTAGAATATTTTGAAAAACTTGATTTATTTCAGTAATTGCATTCAAAAGGTGTAACTTGTACATTATATTTATTCATTGCACACAGACTGATGCATTCAAATGTTTATTTCATTTAATTTTGATGATTTGAAGTGGCAACAAATGAAAATCCAAAATTCCGTGTGTCACAAAATTAGAATATTACTTAAGGCTAATACAAAAAAGGGATTTTTAGAAATGTTGGCCAACTGAAAAGTATGAAAATGAAAAATATGAGCATGTACAATACTCAATACTTGGTTGGAGCTCCTTTTGCCTCAATTACTGCGTTAATGCGGCGTGGCATGGAGTCTATGAGTTTCTGGCACTGCTCAGGTGTTATGAGAGCCCAGGTTGCTCTGATAGTGGCCTTCAACTCTTCTGCGTTTTTGGGTCTGGCATTCTGCATCTTCCTTTTCACAATACCCCACAGATTTTCTATGGGGCTAAGGTCAGGGGAGTTGGCGGGCCAATTTAGAACAGAAATACCATGGTCCGTAAACCAGGCACGGGTAGATTTTGCGCCAAGTCCTGTTGGAACTTGAAATCTCCATCTCCATAGAGCAGGTCAGCAGCAGGAAGCATGAAGTGCTCTAAAACTTGCTGGTAGACGGCTGCGTTGACCCTGGATCTCAGGAAACAGAGTGGACCGACACCAGCAGATGACATGGCACCCCAAACCATCACTGATGGTGGAAACTTTACACTAGACTTCAGGCAACGTGGATCCTGTGCCTCTCCTGTCTTCCTCCAGACTCTGGGACCTCGATTTCCAAAGGAAATGCAAAATTTGCATGGTTGGGTGATGGTTTAGGGTGCCATGTCATCTGCTGGTGTCGGTCCACTCTGTTTCCTGAGATCCAGGGTCAACGCAGCCGTCTACCAGCAAGTTTTAGAGCACTTCATGCTTCCTGCTGCTGACCTGCTCTATGGAGATGGAGATTTCAAGTTCCAACAGGACTTGGCGCCTGCACACAGCGCAAAATCTACCCGTGCCTGGTTTACGGACCATGGTATTTCTGTTCTAAATTGGCCCGCCAACTCCCCTGACCTTAGCCCCATAGAAAATCTGTGGGGTATTGTGAAAAGGAAGATGCAGAATGCCAGACCCAAAAACGCAGAAGAGTTGAAGGCCACTATCAGAGCAACCTGGGCTCTCATAACACCTGAGCAGTGCCAGAAACTCATCGACTCCATGCCACGCCGCATTAACGCAGTAATTGAGGCAAAAGGAGCTCCAACCAAGTATTGAGTATTGTACATGCTCATATTTTTCATTTTCATACTTTTCAGTTGGCCAACATTTCTAAAAATCCCTTTTTTGTATTAGCCTTAAGTAATATTCTAATTTTGTGACACACGGAATTTTGGATTTTCATTTGTTGCCACTTCAAATCATCAAAATTAAATGAAATAAACATTTGAATGCATCAGTCTGTGTGCAATGAATAAATATAATGTACAAGTTACACCTTTTGAATGCAATTACTGAAATAAATCAAGTTTTTCAAAATATTCTAATTTACTGGCTTTTACCTGTATTTATGTTTGACGCATTTTAGCTGCTTGATATTTCTGATGGATTACAAATCTTTAAGAAGGTTGTCATGGAAGTAAACAAGGTAGGAGTCAAACTTTCACATACTCTTAATATCCATTATATTAATATATATATATATATATTTACTTTACATGCAGTCTGCTTTCGGCCCCGGACACATTTTTTTATCCCAATGCGGCCACTAAGTGAAAAAGTCTGACTTAGTGTGCACGTGTCTTACTTTGTGACGACTCCTCGTCCTCGGCAGGAAAAAGGTCGTCAAGAGATTCTTTGTTGGAGGATGTGTTCTTGTTGTCCTGAGCAAACAAACAAACATCAGACAAGAAATGTTATATTATTGTTCTCAGGTACTAATTGATCAAAATGATTTGTAACTGTTTGAATCACATGACAAGCAGGCTTTTTCTTTTCCACTGATGAATGGCAATAATGATAATAACTACAGATCGATTGATTTCCTTTTCTCAAGGCCTCTTTTCAGTAGTCAAGGAGGTGGATAACCGATATTAGGTTCTGATATTCATTTGCGGTAAAAGTAGATTTATGCTGCTTTAACATCTGCTGACTGAAGCCTTGCTTTTGAAGAATCCTCCATCAAGTCTTTTATTAACAATCATCCATGCCACACCCACTTGCAGACTGTATTCATCTATATTGATATATAATGTAGGACCAAGTAACTGCAAGTATATGTCAGTAATAAGCTGGAAAAGGCTTTAAGTTTCTTTTTGTTTTGTTTTTTTACATTATTTTTCAGGAAACGTGGGATCAGTAATGACCAGTGTTGGGACTAACCCGTTACTGTAACGCCGTTAGTTTCGGCGGTAACTAGTAATCTAACGCGTTATTTTTTATATTCAGTAACTCAGTTACCATTACTACATGATGCGTTACTGCGTTATTTTACGTTACTTTTTATGTAGTATAAAGTGTGTTTTATCGGAGCGCTGCTGTGTCATCGTTCTGATTCTTCTTGTGTCACAAGCCGGAGAAGAGAGAGAGAGACATGCGCTTTGTGTGTGAGTGTGGGGAGGGAGGAGCTTTTCTGTTGAAAAGCTCTATGGAGATGATGATTTTATTTTCCAGCATGATCTGGCACCTGCCCACAGTGCTAAAACCATCAGTAACTGGTGTACTGACTATGGCATTACTGTCCTCGATTGGCCTGCCAACTCCCCTGACCTGAACCCCATAGAGAATTTGTGGGGTATTGTGAAGAAGAAGCTGAAAGACACCAGACCCAATAATGCAAATGAGCTATAGGCCGCTATTGAAGCATCCTGGGCATCCATAACACCTCAGCAATGCCACATGCTGATTGCCTCCATGCCACGCCGCATTGATGCAGTAATCCGTGCAAAATGATTCCCAACCAAGTACTGAGTGCATTAGTTGACATTTTCAAATGTTTGATTTTGTTTTGCGGTTATAAATCTTTTTTTTTACTTGATCTGAGGAAATATTCTAATTTTTTGAGATACGATTTTTGAGTTTTCTTAAGCTGTATGCCATAATCAACAATATTAAAATAATAAAAGGCTTGCAATATTTCAGTTGATGTGTAATGAATCCAGAATGTATGACATTTTTGTTTTTTTAATTGCATTACAGAAAATAACGAACTTTATCACAATATTCTAATTTTCTGAGACAGTCCTGTATATATATATATATATATATATATATATATATATATATATATATATATATATATATTAGAGATGCGCGGTTTGTGGGCACAACCGCGGAGTCCGCGGATTATCCGCGGATCGGGCGGATGAAATAAAAAAAAATTAGATTTTATCCACGGGTCGGGTCGGGCGGTTGAAATAAAACAAAATTAGATTTTAAATAGATTCAGGCGGGTGGCAGTTAAACCAATTGGGAAATATATATACATAGTTAAATGTTGTTACCCACATACGAAAAACGAGCAGGCACCTGCAGCATATGCCACAACAGAAGAAGAAAAAAAAAAGAGATGGACACTTTTACGGAGCGGAGAAGGGACGCCTCGCCGGGGTCCGGGACCGAGGCCCCTTCCCCCGAGAGTGCCCCACCGGGAGCCGTAGCTGAGGCGATCCGCGAGAAGGGCCCGACGCACGTCCAGGGTCACCACCGCGCCCACCGCACCGACACCCCGCCTCGTCCGCCTTCGCCGCGGCCGGCGTCACGCGCAGCAGGTAAGCAGCTTACCTGCCCGCCACCCCCGCGGCCGGGGGCTCGTAACAGGGGTCACTCCGCGCGCTCCGCCCGCGCAGCTTACCTGCCCGCCACCCCTGTTGCCGGGGGCGCGTAACAGGGGTCACTCCGCGCGCAGTGCGCTCACGAAAGGGGTGGGGCTCACCCTGGTTGATATAGACAGCAGGACGGTGGCCATGGAAGTCGGAACCCGCTAAGGAGTGTGTAACAACCCACCTGCCGAATCAACTAGCCCTGAAAATGGATGGCGCTGGAGCGTCGGGCCCATACCCGGCCGTCGCCGGCAGCGAGACGCGCTTGGAGGTGCGCTCAGCGCGGCTCCCATATGATTGCGCACTGGTGTGCGTCTGGGTCGTGACAGCGTGGCACGCGAATGTCTGTTCTGCATTGGATCAGTCTCCTTTCTTTAACAGGCAAAAGCTTTATAA
>NC_084564.2:1202500-1222500 GCF_033978685.3 Nerophis lumbriciformis
GGAATAGTATAAGCATTTAAAAAGTAAAAGTATTGCTTATTTTGCTTTAAAATGTGCAAAAATAAAGATAAACATCCAATACAAAAAAGTGCAAAACGGAAATATTCTGTAACAAGTGTAAACATTTCAACAAAAGTAAAAGTATTGCTTATTTGCTAAAATGTGCAAAAATAAAGCTAAACATCCAATACAAAAAAGTGTACAGTGTAAACATTTCAACAAAAGTAAAAGTATTGCTTATTTTGCTTAATAACACAACAATGATAGTATGATTAAAGTGAAAGTTAATTGTTGGTTTGTACATAGTATATGTAACTGTTAATGTTGTAAAAGGTATTTGCACAACTAATTAACGTTAGCGTTTGTGACACGTCTTGTGCCGTGGGGTTCTTTCAGGACCGACAGACTGAACGCCAGACGGCTTTGCCAGGTTTACAATCTTTTAATTTTACACAAAGTCTTTTCTCTTCCAACTGCGCGGATCGCGCACCTGGGCACGATTGCGGCGTCGCTCCCGGCGCGCCCCGCCTCGCCGCTCGCTCGCCGCCGCCGCCTCTCCACAGCGTTAAAGAGGAGCGCGTCTTTGTAAACACTGAACAGGCACGCCAAACGTGCTTTAGTTTATGAATTTACAACGCAGATACAAATGACACATTCATGTTTTTGTGTAATAATGACAACGTATACGCACGTGGACGATTGACTTGTTGATGGTGATGGCAAGAACGCTGTCGGGTGTTTTCTTTTCAAATGTTCGTTCATAGCCGTTGTGCTGCTATGATAGGCCATTTCCGCTCGACACAGTGTGCATACAACAACATTATTAGGCCGTTTATTGAAATACTCCCACACTTTTGACGACTTTTGGCGTGCTTTTTCCCCCTCGCTCGCATCGTCTGCTTTGCGCTCCGCCATGACAGTAAAGTAGTGTGACGTAAATATGCGACGCGCCGACGCACAAAAACGGCGTCGACGTATTTACGTAACCGATGACGTCGACTACGTCGACGCGTCGTTTCAGCCTTAATAAAGACTTAATTTACAAATGTAAAAAAAATTTTTACAAAAAAGATCAGTTAGAACAGGTAGTGATGGGTTGATGAGGCGTCATGAAGCGTTTTGACACATTGCAAAACTGTATTGATACTGTGTCGATACTGTGTCACTAAATACTGACATCTGCTGGACATTAAAAATCCCTACAGGCAACCTATGGACCGACTCAACTGACACTGATTTGATGCCCTAGTACAGGGGTCACCAACCTTTTTGAAACCAAAAACTACTTCTTGGGTACTGATTAATGCGAAGGGCTACCAGTTTGATACACACTTAAATAAATAAATATATTGTCATTTGTAAGTTACACGTAAGTGTGATTTAAACAAGAATAGCTAAATAAATAAATTTATATATATAAAAAAATGGGTATTTCTGTCTGTCATTCCGTCGTACATTTTTTTTTCTTTTTACGGAAGGTTTTTTGTAGAGAATAAATTATGAAAAAAACACTTAATTGAACGGTTTAAAAGAGGAGAAAACACGAAAAAAATTAAAATAAAATTTTGAAACAGTTTATCTTCAATTTCGACTCTTTAAAATTCAAAATTCAACCGACAAAAAGAAGAGAAAAACTAGCTAATTTGAATCTTTTTGAAAAAATAAAAAAAATAATTTATGGAACATCATTAGTAATTTTTTCTGATTAAGATAAATTTTAGAATTTTGATGACATGTTTTAAATTGGTTAAAATCCAATCTGCACTTTGTTAGAATATTTAACAAATTGGACCAAGCTATATTTCTAACAAAGACAAATCAGTATTTCTTCTAGATTTTCCAGAACAACAATTTTAAAAGAAATTCAAAATACTTTGAAATAAGATTTAAAATTTGATTCTAAAGATTTTCTAGACTTGCCAGAATAATTTTTTTGAATTTTAATCATAGTAAGTTTGAAGAAATATTTCACAAATATTCTTCGTCGAAAAACCAGAAGCTAAAATATGTATTATTCTTTACAATAAAAATAAAAAATTTTTTTACTTGAACATTGATTTAAATTGTCAGGAAAGAAGAGGAATAAATTTAAAAGGTAAAAAGGTATATTTGTTTAAAAATCCTAAAATCATTTTTAAGGTTGTATTTTTTTTCTAAAATTGTATTTCTAAAAGTAATAAGAAGCAAAGTAAAAAATAAATGACTTTATTTAAACAAGTGAAGACCCATCCATCCATCCATTTTCTACCGCTTATTCCAAGTGAAGACCAAGTCTTTAAAATATTTTCTTGGATTTTCAAATTCTATTTGAGTTTTGTCTCTTTTAGAATTAAAAATGTGGAGCAAAGCGAGACCAGCTTGCTAGTAAATAAATAACATTTAAAAAATAGAGGCAGCTCACTGGTAAGTGCTGCTCTTTGAGCTATTTTTAGAACAGGCCAGCGGGCGACTGATCTGGTCCTTACGGGCTACCTGGTGACCGCGGGCACCGCGTTGGTGACCCCTGCCCTAGTATATACAATAATATAAACCAAGTCATTGTATTTCATTTAGGATGATTTCATATCTTCATCTAAATAAAAATATATTTTTATCTTTTTTAGATACTAGAGATGCGCGGTTTGCGGACACAACCGCGGAGTCCGCGGATTATCCGCGGATCGGGCGGATGAAATTAAAAAAAATAAGATTTTATCCGCGCGCGGGTCGGGTCGGGTGGATTAATTAGATTTTTTTTTTTTTTTTTTTTTGCGCGTGGCAGTTAAACCAATTGGTAAATATATATACATAGTTAAATGTTGTTACCCACATACGAAAAACGAGCAGGCACCTGCAGCATATGCCACAACAGAAGAAAAAAAAAGAAAAGAGATGGACACTTTTACGGAGCGGAGAAGGGACGCCTCGCCGGGGTCCGGGACCGAGGCCCCTTCCCCCGAGAGGGCCCCACCGGGAGCCGTAGCTGAGGCGATCCGCGAGAAGGGCCCGACGCACGTCCAGGGTCACCATCTGTTTGGGCGACGAAAAACGTTGAAAGTTTTCCACTTGTATCGCTAGCAACGGCATTAGACTTGTGTTTTTTTGTCCCAACGTGGTCTTTTACATCGCTAATTCCTCCGTGTCCGATCGAAAAATCTTGTCTGCACAAGGTGCAATTCGCGTAGTTTTCACACTTTTTTTTTTTTTTAATTAATGAAAAACCCGGAATAGGTTGATGAAAACCGTACGAATTACGGGAAAACCGGAGTAGTTGGCAGGCTCACTAATGCCTTGCATCATCTATATTAGATCGGGCGGATGGCGGGCGGGTGCAGTTCTGATCAAACGTTACATCGGGTGGATGGCGGATGATTGACGACTTTCTGACGCGGTTGCGGATTAAATAAATTGCCTATCCGCGCATCTCTATTAGATACAGTCAATAAATAATGTGAACATGTATCATAACATGGAAATCTAAGAGAACGTGTTGTGGATGATTGTGGACTGGGAATTGTTTTCATTTTATTTTTTTTACACATTTTTATTAAAAATTAAAAAAAAAAGTTTTTCCGACGTATTACATTTTAGACGATTTCTCTTAAGTTATTATTTCTCCGGCTGTAGAAAAGAGCCGCTCACAGGGCACAGAGGAGGCGACACAGTTGGCATATCGGTCACGTGACCAAAACAGCTCATGATCGGTCACGTGACTTTCTAAAAGCGGTAAGCGCACCGACACAGGGTTTCCGCTCTATGAGCTCGACGCATGCGCCGATGCATCGGTGTTGTCGGACCCATCACTAATATATCCTGTGTATCTATGTACGTGCGGATTTATGTGCGCATCTATCCAATAAACACTGTAATAAACAGTGCGGTGTGTTTTATTAAGGCAGATTAGTGGAGGCCTTGTGTGTGTTTGCGGGGATTTCAGGAAACAATTACAAGTCGTTAGAGCAGCTTAAATACGAGACTTTAAAGATAAACCCTACAAGGAATGTGTGTAGAATGTCGTTAAAGTCACATCAGCTAAGAACACACACCGTGTGTGTGTGTGTGTGTGTGTGTGTGTGTGTGTGTGTGTGTGTGTGTGTGTCAGTAATATGAGTTGGGTGACACAAGAGAGCTCAGCTGTGGGCTGGCATGCTGCCATGGTTACCTTATAAGGCAACTAGTCTCCTCCAATCACCATCTCCTACCTGATTACATTTGTGAATTATTCAAACAACGTTTTTAAATGTTAATAAACCCCCAAGTGGCAAATAAACATGTGACAGATGAAGATCAACGTCGCTTGACGTAGTACCAGAACTGGCCTGCGAGAGGCGTGACTGAGCCGCGGAGCTCCCACCCCGAGTGGCGAAGAAGAAAATTACGTGCTAACGGGCTAGCTATTAGCTTAACTGGGAAAGCGGTTGCGGTGGTCATTTATCGCCAACTATATAGCAGTTAGGCTTGTGTGACACATTAAATACATACCTGAGTATTTACCACGACTCAACGAAGTTCGCGGTCCATTCCTGAAATGTGTCTAACTTTAAGCGTCACGCTGTTTTGCCAGTCGGCTTTTATTTGCTCGACTTCCGCCTTCTTCGGTTCCGCGGTCTTTCTGATTGGCTGTTGTTGTCACGTGACAATGACGTAGTTCATGTGGCTGAGACGTGCGCAGTGAACAAAAACATGAAGATTGACTGAGCTCCTTCTTCAAAAACATGACAACTGATTCGTCTTCAAGTGTTGTCGTTGAATCGTTTTTGTGTATTGGTGTGATGAATGCACTCATTAAAAAGCAGCCATATGTGTAGATGACAACATAATGTTATACTTCATTGTAATGCAGTTACATCACCTTGCTGTCTATCAAACATGCAGGCCGTCCATCAGGGGGCGCCACGCCAGTGCCACAAATGTTGGAAGAAAAAAAAAAAAAAAAAAAAGTTGGTACTATTATTTCTAAATACAAAAAATAATCCCACGTTAATTAAAATGCAAAGTAAAGCCTATTTATTAGAAATATTATTTGTTACAACATTACGCCCCCCCCCCCCTCCTCCCCCCGCACGGTGCGCCCCCTCCCTTCCCGTATCATGACTCTTTTTGGACGTCACCACATCAAAAAAATCAACACAAGATGTCAAAACGGCCAAAACTGTCAGGTGCCCAGGGAAGAAAAAAGAGAAAAGAAGAGGAGGAGAAAGGAGAAAAGACAGAGGTAGCAGGTAGGTAACGTTAGCCTACATGAAATTATTTGTCTGTTACAGAATGTGATAGTAACCTGGCTTTTTAGCATTAAGCTAATGTTACATGATTCGGCAATTGCTAATCAATAAATAGCTAGTTCTGTTTTAACGTCGGGTTAATTTTGTGGAGGGGGCTAAATTGTTATGGAAAATAATAATGTAACGTTAGGTAATTACAGTACTCCCACCTTACATTCCTCAGGGACATTTGTATTAGATCTTTTAAGCAGGTGTTTTTTGTTTACATTGTTATTGCCTTCTGGTTGGCTAATGTTTGCCCTGCAGGTAATAGTCACTTTTCCACCCCTTTATATATTAGGTATAGTTGTAAGTAAAAAAAAAAAAAAGGTCAAAGACAAAGCTATTCAGTTTCTTGTGAGTATATACACTTCACTGCCGATGTGGGGGGGCGCCACCTAAAATCTTGCCTAGGGCGCCAGATTGGTTAGGGCCGGGCCTGATTTGACCCCGCTCACTCACATTGACCCTCACATGCACATGCGCACGCACACAAGGTCATGCTTTTATTTCTAATGACTTTCTCTTTAGTGAATGGATGGCCAAAATGTCCCCACAACACACTGTGTGCACAATTATTATTATTATGAAGTGACCTGGAAAAAACCCCAAAAAAAACCCATTTTGCAACATGTCCAAACTTGACCAAAGAGCTGAAAAGCCAGGGGTCTGATGAGGGTGTGGGGGATCTGCCCCAACCTCTAGACCAGGGGCCGGCAACCCAAAATGCTGAAAGACCAAAAATACAAGAAAAAATCTGTGTGGAGCCGCAAAAAATTAAAAGCCTTATAATGAAGGCAACACATGATGTAAGTGTCCATAGTAGCCTACTATCAAAATGACTTTAAAAGTCTTATATAAGTGTTATAATGAAGGCAACACATTTAGTAAGTGTCTATAGTAGCCTACTATCAAAATGACTTTAAAAGTCTTATATAAGTGTTATAATGAAGGCAACACATGATGTAAGTGTCTATAGTAGCCTACTATCAAAATGACTTTAAAAGTCTTATATAAGTGTTATAATGAAGGCAACACATGATGTAAGTGTCTACATTAGCCTACTATCAAAATGACTTTAAAGTCTTATATAAGTGTTATAATGAAGGCAACACATGATGTAAGTGTCTATATTAGCCTACTATCAAAATGACTTTAAAAGTCTTATATAAGTGTTATAATGAAGGCAACACATGATGTAAGTGTCTATAGTAGCCTACTATCAAAATGACTTTAAAAGTCTAATATAAGTGTTATAATGAAGGCAACACATTTAGTAAGTGTCTATAGTAGCCTACTATCAAAATGACTTTAAAAGTCTTATATAAGTGTTATAATGAAGGCAACACATGATGTAAGTGTCTATAGTAGCCTACTATCAAAATGACTTTAAAAGTCTTATATAAGTGTTATAATGAAGGCAACACATTAAGTAAGTGTCTATAGTAGCCTACTATCAAAATGACTTTAAAGTCTTATATAAGTGTTATAATGAAGGCAACACATGATGTAAGTGTCTATAGTAGCCTACTATCAAAATGACTTTAAAAGTCTTATATAAGTGTTATAATGAAGGCAACACATGATGTAAGTGTCTATATTAGCCTACTATCAAAATGACTTTAAACGTCTTATATAAGTGTTATAATGTAGGCAACACATGATGTAAGTGTCTATATTAGCATACTATCAAAATGACTTTAAAAGTCTTATATAAGTGTTATAATGAAGGCAACACATTAAGTAAGTGTCTATAGTAGCCTACTATCAAAATGACTTTAAAAGTCTTATATGTGTTATAATGAAGACAACACATGATGTAAGTGTCTATATTAGCCTACTATCAAAATGACTTTAAAAGTCTTATATAAGTGTTATAATGAAGGCAACACATTAAGTAAGTGTCTATAGTAGCCTACTATCAAAATGACTTTAAAAGTCTTATATAAGTGTTATAATGAAGGCAACACATTAAGTAAGTGTCTATAGTAGCCTACTATCAAAATGACTTTAAAAGTCTTATATAAGTGTTATAATGAAGGCAACACATTAAGTAAGTGTCTATAGTAGCCTACTATCAAAATGACTTTAAAAGTCTTATATAAGTGTTATAATGAAGACAACACATGATGTAAGTGTCTATATTAGCCTACTATCAAAATGACTTTAAAAGTCTTATATAAGTGTTATAATGAAGGCAACAGATGATGTAAGTGTCTATAGTAGCCTACTATCAAAACGACTTTAAAAGTCTTATATAAGTGTTATAATGAAGGCAACACATTAAGTAAGTGTCTATAGTAGCCTACTATCAAAATGACTTTAAAAGTCTTATATAAGTGTTATAATGAAGGCAACACATTTAGTAAGTGTCTATATTAGCCTACTATCAAAATGACTTTAAAAGTCTTATATAAGTGTTATAATGAAGGCAACACATTTAGTAAGTGTCTATAGTAGCCTACTATCAAAATGACTTTAAAAGTCTTATATAAGTGTTATAATGAAGGCAACACATTAAGTAAGTGTCTATAGTAGCCTACTATCCAAGGCTGACGCAAATCTTCGTTGACAGAAATGTTGTATTAGAACTTTTAGTCTACACATTTGTGTCCTACATGGCCTAAGGTAGTAAAAGAGGTGAACAGATGCACTGAGGGGAGGAGGGGAGGAGGGGGACGAGTGCGGGACAGCTGAGTCGACGCAATCCAATCAGGGGTCTGGCAGCAGAGGCCACACTAAAATAGAAACGAGAGGTCACGGCCCCGCTGCGACATTTTGTCTTTCCTTCAAAATGTCCTCATAAAAATGGCATTTTCTTTAAAAACTTTGAGTGTGTCAGCCAGGACGTCTGATTGGACAGTGAAAGTTGTTCTACCTCAGCGCTGCCACGCCAAGACGACCCCCTCATAGAAATACCTTTCATCGGTGGTCCACAACCTTTTTGGAACTGCGGCATACTTGCCAACCCTCCCGAATTTTCCGGGAGACTCCCGAAATTCAGCGCCTCTCCCGAAAACCTCCCGGGACAAATTTTCAGCCTGAGCTGGAGGCCACGCCCCCTCCAGGTCCATGCGGACCTGAGTGAGGACAGACTTTTCTTTATGACGGGAGGACAACAGGGTGACAAGAACTAAATCATCCAGACTAGAGATAAATTGTATAATTATGTTTATCTTACCTAAAAATAAATATATTTATTAATAAAAAAATTTAAAAAACGAAATACATTTTTACTATATTTTGCTAAAAACATCAAAATTAATTGTATTTTTATTTGTATTTTTTCTGACTCCTTATTACATCCAGCCATAGAATTATACATTAAAATAAACATATTAGAAATAATAAATTTTAAATGATCATAATAATTCATTTAAAATGACCATATTTAATTATTAAAATAATTGCTTGTTTATCAACAACTTTAGCATTTTATTCATTACATTTTGAAACTCTCAGAAGCCAAGTTATGTTATATTCCTTAATATTTATTTATGCAAGTTTGAAGTATCAATCATCCAAACACAGTTTTGTTTGCATATTTTCAGGATGTATATATATATATATATATATATATATATATATATAATTTGGTAGAAGGTGAGGATCGAACCAGGAACCCTCAGGTTGCTGGCATGATATATATATATATATATATATATATATATATATATATATATATATATATATATATATATATATATATATATATATATGTATATATATATATGATGACGGACTGGCAGTGTGTCGCGCCTCGCCAAGGAGCAGCGAGAATACCAAGAAGCGCATATGCCAAATTTTCAAAGAGAACGGCCTACGGATCACGATTGAAGCCAACAAGCAAACCGTCAACTTCCTTGACGTCACTTTCAACCTGAGAAATAACAGCTACCAACCATTCACGAAACCCAACACAACACTCCAATACGTGCACCATGACAGCAACCACCCACCCACCACCACGAAAAGAATACCTACCGGAATCAATTAAAGGCTATCGATGCTGTCATCTAGCAAAGCTGAATTTGACCAAGCAACCCCCCCGTACCAAAAAGCCCTTGATGAAAGCGGATACAATTTCACCCTCACCTATGAACCCACGCCAGGAAACCAGCCAAAAAAGAACAGAAAACGAAACGACATCATCTGGTACAACCCCCCATACAGCAAAAACGTCTCAACGAACATTGGACACAAATTCCTCAATCTGATTGACAAACACTTTCCCAAAGACAACAACCTAAGAA
Source organism: Nerophis lumbriciformis (assembly GCF_033978685.3). NCBI lineage: Eukaryota > Metazoa > Chordata > Actinopteri > Syngnathiformes > Syngnathidae > Nerophis > Nerophis lumbriciformis. The sequence goes on from NC_084564.2 coordinate 1,211,994, forward strand.
AAGTATTCAACAAGAACAACATTAAATTGAGCTACAGCTGCATAAACAATATACGACAAATCATCTCAAACCACAACAAAACAATTGCAAATGAGCCGTCGACCCCCAGTCAGAGCGACTCCAAAACCAACAAAGCATGTAACTGTCGAAAGAAACCTGATTGCCCCCTCAACGGGGGGTGCTTACAAACATCAGTTGTCTACCAATCTAAGGTAATACGCAAGGACATTAACACATCCGACACATATGTAGGATTAACCGAGGGTGAATTCAAAACCAGATGGAACAATCACAAGGCTTCTTTCAGGAACAAAAACCTGCGAAATACCACAGAACTCAGCAAACACATTTGGGACCTCAAAGACAATAATGTTGAATATTCAATAACATGGCAAATTCTTGCATCCAGCACACCTTACAATAGTGGTAATAAAAGATGCAACCTATGCTTGAAAGAGAAACTGTTTATTATTTACCGTCCAGACCTGTCATCCCTCAACAAGCGCAGCGAAATTGTAACAGCATGCCGCCATAGATGGAAACACCTCCTAGGTAACACATGAGCCAATCACCACGCCCCTACGCCAGCCTGTACCCACCCACTCTGTGCCCTATATAAACCATGGTATGCGAATGCTCCCATTAAAATCTCCTGATGATTGAGGGTACCCCCCCTCATGAAACAGGCCTGTAGAGATGAAATAGTCTTGTGATTTCTTTTCCCACACATACATATATATATATATATATATATATATATATATATATATATATATATATATATATATATATATATATATATATATGTGTATGAAATACTTGACTTGGTGAATTCTAGCTGTCAATATACTCCTCCCCTCTTAACCACGCCCCCGCCCTCAACCACGCCCCCGTCCCACACCCGACCACGCCCCCCCCACCTCCCGAAATCCGATGTCTCAAGGTTGGCAAGTATGAACTGCGGACCGGTCAACGCGAATGAGTGTGAATGGGCGAGGCTTTTTGGGGGGGTTGGTGCACTAATTGTAAGTGTATTTTGTGTTTTTTATGTTGATTTAATAAAAAATAAAAAAAATAAAAAATATATATATTTTTTTTATTTCTTGTGCGATACCACATGCCACCACAGGGGGCGCTGTAGTGCGATAGCGAGAGAATTGAGGAGACTTTAAGGTCATCTGTTCTGCAACTAATCAGCTGCCTCTGTTGTGGACCACAATGTTGTGTATATCAATATATATGTATATTAACGTTATGTACCATAATGTTATGTACATTAATAGTCTGTATATTACACATACTTGCCAACCTTGAGACCTCCGATTTCGGGAGGTGGGGGGTGGGGGCGTGGTCGGGGGTGGGGCGGGGCGTGGTTGAGGGCGTGGTTAAGAGGGGAGGAGTATATTGACAGCTAGAATTCACCAAGTCAAGTATTTCATACACACATATATATATATATATATATATATATATATATATATATATATATATATATATATATATATATATATATATATATATATATATAGACATAGATATCTACATCCTGAAAATATGCAAACAAAACTGTGTTTAGATAATTGATACTTCAAACTTGCATAAATAAATATTAAGGAATATAACATAACTTGGCTTCTGAGAGCTTCAAAATGTAATGAATAAAATGCTAAAGTTGTTGATAAACAAGCAATTATTTTAATAATTAAATATGGTCATTTTAAATGAATTATTATGATCATTTAAAATCAATTATTTCAAATATGTTTATTTTAATGTATAATTCTATGGCTGGATGTAATAAGGAGTCAGGAAAAAATACAAATAAAAATACAATTAATTTTGATGTTTTAGCAAAATATAGTAAAAATGCATTTAGTTTTTTTTTTTTTTTAAATTAATAAATATATTTATTTTTAGGTAAGATAAACATAATAATACAATTTATCTCTAGTCTGGATGATTTAGTTCTTGTCACCCTGTTGTCCTCCCGTCATGAAAAAAGGCTGTCCTCACTCAGGTCCGCATGGAGCTGGAGGGGGCGTGGCTTCCAGCTACGGCGGAAAATCGGGAGGTTTTCGGGAGAGGCGATGAATTTCGGGAGTCTCCTGGAAAATTATGGTACATGTTATGTACCATAATGTTATGTACACTACTAGTCTCTATATTTAATGTTATGTACCATAATGTTATGTACATTAATAGTCTGTATATTACATGTTATGTACCATAATATTATGTACACTACTAGTCTCTATATTTAATGTTATGTACCATAATGTTATGTACATTAATAGTCTGTATATTACATGTTATGTACCATAATGTTATGTACACTACTAGTCTCTATATTTAACATTATGTACGATAATGTTATGTACGTTAATAGTCTGTATATTACATGTTATGTACCATAATATTATGTACACTACTCGTCCCTATATTTAATGTTATGTCCCATAATGTTATGTATGTTAACACTGTACCATGATGTTGTGATACACAACATCATGGTAGAGACCAATATTTTGCACAACATAATAATGTTGTTCTAAATACTTACACGGTGTAAATGTGAGTTGTGTTGTGCATTGTTGCCCGTTTTGTCATGTGTCTACTATATAATACTGTATCCCACAATGTTGTGCTCTACAGGGCTGTGTACCACAGTGTTGTGTACCACACTGGTGTTTTGTCCATTACCTTGTGCACAACGTGTTGTCCAATAATGTTGTGTTCTATAACATTGCATCCCACAACGTTGCACAGCATGTTATGCACTATAACGTTAGGCGACACAATGTTGTGTGCAACACTTGACGTGTACATTATGTTGTGGAGTGACCTAGGATAATAATGTGATCGGCAGCTTATATAACTGTCCTTGGAGTGTTTCGCTATCACTTTGGGCTGCTGTGCCGCTGTGGGGGTGGACGGGGGAGGGGTGGTGTAATGTGGCGATATGTGGGTGGGGTGTGTGTGTGTGTGGGGGGGGGGGTGGATTCAGCGGGTGTCTAAAGTGGGAAACTGGATGCGTGCCACAGCAACATATGAGCAAAATAAGTAGTGTGCACATTCACACACACACACACACACACACACACACACACACACACACACACACACACACACACACACACACACACACACACACACACACACACACACACACACACACAATGACCTTTGGGTTGCATCAATGGTGTCTGTTATACAAGGATGTGTGAACTACGTAGTTGAATGACCACTCGGACGTCACCGACATTTGACTTCCGCCGATAAGTAAATGAGGGGGTGTTGTCATGGCGACAAGCGAGCGCGACTAATTTGGGACGTGGCAACGAGGTGAAACGGGAGCCTGCGAAGACGAGCCCGAGCACAACCGTGGACACCTGGCGCTCGGGGTTCGCTCAGGAGGTCTCAGCCGCACCACGCCGAGCTAATTCTGGTCCCGCGGGGCCGTGGTCACGGCGAGCTTCAAAGCTTCGGACTTTTGTGCAAATGTGACACAGGTGACCCTTAGCGTCGCCGTGCATTTACTTTTTAACATTTTTTTAAAACAACATTGCTTTGCATGACTGTAACATGAATAGTAGTTGTTCCAGGACACAGCCTTGTGGTACGCCAATGAAGTCAATGTCACAAAAGTAATGAAGATTTGAAATAAACTTACACTCATTTACAACACAATCTGAATGGTTGGTCCAGTGGTAATGTGGATGAGAGGGAAAGCAGCAGCAGGCCACATGGACACATTGAGGAGGATTTAATAAGCGCGGGGGTTTATCACATTAGCGGCCCGGCGCAAATGTCGCGAGCGAAGCTTTGAGAACAATTAGTGCAAAGCTTCAACGCTGCCCGGCTCCAGGTGCATGTCTTTGGAGGTGGGAGGAAGCCGGAGTACCCGGAGGGAACCCACGCAGTCACGGGGAGAACATGCAAACTCCATACAGAAAGATCCCAAGCCCGGGATTGAACCCAAGACTACTCAGGACCTTTGTATTGTGAGGCAGATGCACTAACCCCTCTTCCACCGTGCTGGCCTGAGTTAGAACAATTTGTTCGAATTTATATTTCATTCCAAAAGTGATCGGAATTGTCGTGACTGGATTGCGTTAGCGTGTGTACCTAATAAAGTGACCCACTTAGTTTCCTAGTCCAACTTTCTTCACCAAGTACCACCTCAGGAACTATTAGGACCAATTGTGTACCTAATAAAGTGACCCACTTAGTTTCCTAGTCCAACTTTCTTCACCAAGTACCACCTCAGGAACTCCATCCATCCATCCATTTTCTACCGCTTATTCCCTTCGGGGTCGCGGGGTGCGATGGAGCCTATCTCAGCTACAATCGGGCGGAAGGAGGGGTACACCCTGGACAAGTCGCCACCTCATCGCAGCACCTCAGGAAGCATAATGACCAATTGTCTACCTAATAAAGTGACCCACTTAGTTTCCTAGTCCAACTTTTTTCCACCTCAGGAACTATTAGGACCAATTGTGTACCTAATAGAGTGACCCACTTAGTTTCCTAGTCCAACTTTTTTCCACCTCAGGAACTATTAGGACCAATTGTGTACCTAATAAAGTGACCCACTTAGTTTCCTAGTCCAACTTTTTTCCACCAAGTACCACCTCAGGAACTGTTAGGACCAATTGTGTACCTAATAGAGTGACCCACTTAGTTTCCTAGTCCAACTTTCTTCACCAAGTACCACCTCAGGAACTATGAGGATTAATTGTGTACCTAATAGAGTGACCCACTTAGTTTCCTAGTCCAACTTTTTTCCACCTCAGGAACTATTAGGACCAATTGTGTACCTAATAAAGTGACCCACTTAGTTTCCTAGTCCAACTTTTTCGACCAAGTACCACCTCAGGAACTATTAGGACCAATTGTGTACCTAATAGAGTGACCCACTTAGTTTCCTAGTCCAACTTTCTTCACCAAGTACCACCTCAGGAACTATTAGGACCAATTTTGTACCTAATAGAGTGACCCACTTAGTTTCCTAGTCCAACTTTTTTCCACCTCAGGAATTATTAGGACCAATTGTGTACCTAATAAAGTGACCCACTTCGTTTCCTAGTCCAACTTTCTTCACCAAGTACCACCTCAGGAACTATTAGGACCAATTGTGTACCTAATAAAGTGACCCACTTAGTTTCCTAGTCCAACTTTTTTCCACCTCAGGAACTATTAGGACCAATTGTGTACCTAATAGAGTGACCCACTTAGTTTCCTAGTCCAACTTTTTTCCACCTCAGGAACTATTAGGACCAATTGTGTACCTAATAAAGTGACCCACTTAGTTTCCTAGTCCAACTTTTTTCCACCAAGTACCACCTCAGGAACTGTTAGGACCAATTGTGTACCTAATAGAGTGACCCACTTAGTTTCCTAGTCCAACTTACCAAGTACCACCTCAGGAACTATGAGGATTAATTGTGTACCTAATAGAGTGACCCACTTAGTTTCCTAGTCCAACTTTTTTCCACCTCAGGAACTATTAGGACCAATTGTGTACCTAATAAAGTGACCCACTTAGTTTCCTAGTCCAACTTTTTCGACCAAGTACCACCTCAGGAACTATTAGGACCAATTGTGTACCTAATAGAGTGACCCACTTAGTTTCCTAGTCCAACTTTCTTCACCAAGTACCACCTCAGGAACTATTAGGACCAATTGTGTACCTAATAAAGTGACCCACTTAGTTTCCTAGTCCAACTTTTTTCCACCTCAGGAACTATTAGGACCAATTGTGTACCTAATAAAGTGACCCACTTAATTTCATAGTCCAACTTTTTTCCACCAAGTACCACCTCAGGAACTATTAGGACCAACTGTGTACTTAATAACGTGACCCACTTAGTTTCCTAGTCCAACTTTTTTCCACCTCAGGAACAATTAGGACCAATTGTGTACCTAATAGAGTGACTCACTTAGTTTCCTAGTCCAACTTTCTTCACCAAGTACCACCTCAGGAACTATTAGGACCAATTGTGTACCTAATAGAGTGACTCACTTAGTTTCCTAGTCCAACTTTTTCCACCAAGTACCACCTCAGGAACTATTAGGACCAATTGTGTACCTAATAAATTGACCCACTTAGTTTCCTAGTCCAACTTTTTTCCACCAAGTACCACCTCAGGAACTATTAGGACCAATTGTGTACCTAATAGAGTGACCCACTTAGTTTCATAGTCCAACTTTCTTCACCAAGTACCACCTCAGGAACTATTATGTCCAATTGTGTACTTAATAGAGCGACCCACTCAGTTTCCTAGTCCAACTTTTTTCCACCTCAGGAACTATTAGGACCAATTGTGTACCTAATAAAGTGACCCACTTAGTTTCCTAGTCCAACTTTCTTCACCAAGTACCACCTCAGGAACTATTAGGACCAATTGTGTACCTAATAGAGTGACTCACTTAGTTTCCTAGTCCAACTTTCTTCACCAAGTACCACCTCAGGAACTATTAGGACCAATTGTGTACCTAATAGAGTGACCCACTTAGTTTCCTAGTCCAACTTTTTTCCACCTCAGGAACTATTAGGACCAATTGTGTACCTAATAGAGTGACCCACTTAGTTTCCTAGTCCAACTTTTTTCCACCTCAGGAACTATTAGGACCAATTGTGTACCTAATAGAGTGACTCACTTAATTTCCTAGTCCAACTTTCTTCACCAAGTACCACCTCAGGAACTATTAGGACCAATTGTGTACCTAATAGAGTGACCCACTTAGTTTCCTAGTCCAACTTTCTTCACCAAGTACCACCTCAGGAACTATTAGGACCAATTGTGTACCTAATAGAGTGACCCACTTAGTTTCCTAGTCCAACTTTTTTCCACCTCAGGAACTATTAGGACCAATTGTATACCTAATAAAGTGACCCACTTAGTTTCCTAGTCCAACTTTTTTCCACCTCAGGAACTATTAGGACCAATTGTGTACCTAATAGAGTGACCCACTTAGTTTCCTAGTCCAACTTTCTTCACCAAGTACCACCTCAGGAACTATGAGGATTAATTGTGTACCTAATAGAGTGACCCACTAGTCCAACTTTCTTCACCAAGTACCACCTCAGGAACTATTAGGACCAATTGTGTACCTAATAGAGTGACCCACTTAGTTTCATAGTCCAACTTTTTTCCACCAAGTACCACCTCAGGAACTATTAGGACCAATTGTGTACCTAATAAAGTGACCCACTTAGTTTCCTAGTCCAACTTTTTTCCACCTCAGGAACTATTAGGACCAATTATGTACCTAATAAAGTGACCCACTTAGTTTCATAGTCCAACTTTTTTCCACCTCAGGAACTATTAGGACCAATTGTGTACCTAATAAAGTGACCCACTTAGTTTCATAGTCCAACTTTTTTCCACCAAGTACCACCTCAGGAACTATTAGGACCAATTGTGTACCTAATAAAGTGACCCACTTAGTTTCCTAGTCCAACTTTTTTCCACCTCAGGAACTATTAGGACCAATTGTGTACCTAATAAAGTGACCCACTTAGTTTCCTAGTCCAACTTTCTTCACCAAGTACCACCTCAGGAACTATTAGGACCAATTGTGTACCTAATAGAGTGACCCACTTAGTTTCATAATCCAACTTTCTTCACCAAGTACCACCTCAGGAACTATTATGACCAATTGCGTACCTAATAAAGTGACCCACTTAGTTTCCTAGTCCAACTTTTTCCACCAAGTACCACCTCAGGAACTATTAGGACCAATTGTGTACCTAATAGAGTGACCCACTTAGTTTCCTAGTCCAACTTTCTTCACCAAGTACCACCTCAGGAACTATTAGGACCAATTGTGTACCTAATAGAGTGACCCACTTAGTTTCATAATCCAACTTTCTTCACCAAGTACCACCTCAGGAACTATTATGTCCAATTGTGTACTTAATAGAGCGACCCACTCAGTTTCCTAGTCCAACTTACCAAGTACCACCTCAGGAACTATTATGACCAATTGCGTACCTAATAAAGTGACCCACTTAGTTTCCTAGTCCAACTTTTTCCACCAAGTACCACCTCAGGAACTATTAGGACCAATTGTGTACCTAATAAAGTGACCCACTTAGTTTCCTAGTCCAACTTTTTTCCACCTCAGGAACTATTAGGACCAATTGTGTACCTAATAAAGTGACCCACTTAGTTTCATAGTCCAACTTTTTTCCACCAAGTACCACCTCAGGAACTATTAGGACCAATTGTGTACCTAATAAAGTGACCCACTTAGTTTCCTAGTCCAACTTTTTTCCACCTCAGGAACTATTAGGACCAATTGTGTACCTAATAAAGTGACCCACTTAGTTTCCTAGTCCAACTTTCTTCACCAAGTACCACCTCAGGAACTATTATGACCAATTGCGTACCTAATAAAGTGACCCACTTAGTTTCCTAGTCCAACTTTTTCCACCAAGTACCACCTCAGGAACTATTAGGACCAATTGTGTACCTAATAGAGTGACCCACTTAGTTTCCTAGTCCAACTTTCTTCACCAAGTACCACCTCAGGAACTATTAGGACCAATTGTGTACCTAATAGAGTGACCCACTTAGTTTCATAATCCAACTTTCTTCACCAAGTACCACCTCAGGAACTATTATGTCCAATTGTGTACTTAATAGAGCGACCCACTCAGTTTCCTAGTCCAACTTACCAAGTACCACCTCAGGAACTATTATGACCAATTGCGTACCTAATAAAGTGACCCACTTAGTTTCCTAGTCCAACTTTTTCCACCAAGTACCACCTCAGGAACTATTAGGACCAATTGTGTACCTAATAGAGTGACCCACTTAGTTTCCTAGTCCAACTTTCTTCACCAAGTACCACCTCAGGAACTGTTAGGACCAATTGTGTACCTAATAAAGTGACCCACTTAGTTTCCTAGTCCAACTTTCTTCACCAAGTACCACCTCAGGAACTATTAGGACCAATTGTGTACCTAATAAAGTGACCCACTTAGTTTCCTAGTCCAACTTTCTTCACCAAGTACCACCTCAGGAACTATTAGGACCAATTGTGTACCTAATAAAGTGACCCACTTAGTTTCCTAGTCCAACTTTTTTCCACCTCAGGAACTATTAGGACCAATTGTGTACCTAATAAAGTGACCCACTTAGTTTCCTAGTCCAACTTTCTTCACCAAGTACCACCTCAGGAACTATTAGGACCAATTGTGTACCTAATAGAGTGACCCACTTAGTTTCATAATCCAACTTTCTTCACCAAGTACCACCTCAGGAACTATTATGACCAATTGCGTACCTAATAAAGTGACCCACTTAGTTTCCTAGTCCAACTTTTTCCACCAAGTACCACCTCAGGAACTGTTAGGACCAATTGTGTACCTAATAAAGTGACCCACTTAGTTTCCTAGTCCAACTTTCTTCACCAAGTACCACCTCAGGAACTGTTAGGACCAATTGTGTACCTAATAAAGTGACCCACTTAGTTTCCTAGTCCAACTTTTTTCCACCTCAGGAACTATTAGGACCAATTGTGTACCTAATAAAGTGACCCACTTAGTTTCCTAGTCCAACTTTCTTCACCAAGTACCACCTCAGGAACTATTAGGACCAATTGTGTACCTAATAGAGTGACCCACTTAGTTTCATAATCCAACTTTCTTCACCAAGTACCACCTCAGGAACTATTATGACCAATTGCGTACCTAATAAAGTGACCCACTTAGTTTCCTAGTCCAACTTTTTCCACCAAGTACCACCTCAGGAACTATTAGGACCAATTGTGTACCTAATAGAGTGACCCACTTAGTTTCCTAGTCCAACTTTCTTCACCAAGTACCACCTCAGGAACTGTTAGGACCAATTGTGTACCTAATAAAGTGACCCACTTAGTTTCCTAGTCCAACTTTCTTCACCAAGTACCACCTCAGGAACTATTAGGACCAATTGTGTACCTAATAAAGTGACCCACTTAGTTTCCTAGTCCAACTTTCTTCACCAAGTACCACCTCAGGAACTATTAGGACCAATTGTGTACCTAATAAAGTGACCCACTTAGTTTCCTAGTCCAACTTTTTTCCACCTCAGGAACTATTAGGACCAATTGTGTACCTAATAAAGTGACCCACTTCATTTCCTAGTCCAACTTTCTTCACCAAGTACCACCTCAGGAACTATTAGGACCAATTGTGTACCTAATAGAGTGACCCACTTAGTTTCCTAGTCCAACTTTTTTCCACCAAGTACCACCTCAGGAACTATTAGGACCAACAATAAAATACAGTAGCAAAGTAGGCCCAAGTATTCATCAAAAACAAGGCAGTTGTTTGATTTAACAAGTATATTCTAATATTTTAGGCAACTGTAACATTACACACAGTTTGAACAGTAACACTGTGTTTGAATACTATACTTTAATTAGGTGATTCTTTGGTGTCTAAGACCCAATAGAATCTCTTATGACTTTCTCAGGTCAGTTCTTTTTTGTGCTCAATAGGCGATTTCGTTCAAAC